>NW_027555072.1:0-64786 GCF_964656455.1 Halichoerus grypus | reverse complement strand
ACCAGTTATTTTAATTGTTTCACAGTATTCTGTTATGCTTACAGTATACAATACCTCTGTGTGTATGTAGCCTATTTTTAATATTTTGCTATTGCAAACAATGAAACAGTGACTCTCATTTTGCATATCTTTTCTTTTTGCATTTGTATATTTCTTTTGAACAATTTTTTGTGTGTGTGTGTGTGTTTATTTATTTATTTTTATTTTCTTTCTTTTTTTTTTTAATTTTTTTTTTATAGTTAGGTTAATCCCCATACATTACATCATTAGTTTTAGATATAGTGTTCCATGATTCATTGTTTGTGCATAACACCCAGTGCTCCATGCAGAACGTGCCCTCCTCAATACCCATCACCAGGCTAACCCATCCTCCCACCCCCCTCCCCTCTAGAACCCTCAGTTTGTTTTTCAGAGTCCATCGTCTCTCATGGTTCGTCTACCCCTCCGATTTCCCCCCCTTCATTCTTCCCCTCCTGCTACATTCTTCTTCTTTTTTACTTTCTTAACATATATTGCATTATTTGTTTCAGAGGTACAGATCTGAGATTTAACAGTCTTGCACAATTCACAGTGCTTACCAGAGCACATACCCTCCCCAGTGTCCATCACCCAGTCACCCTATCCCTCCCACCCCACCCCCCACTCCAGCAACCCTCAGTTTGTTTCCTGAGATTAAGAATTCCTCATATCAGTGAGGTCATATGATACATGTCTTTCTCTGTTTGACTTATTTCGCTCAGCATAATACCCTCCAGTTCCATCCATGTTGTTGCAAATGGCAAGATCTCATTCCTTTTGGTGGCTGCATAATATTCCATTGTGTATATATACCACTTCTTCTTTATCCATTCATCTGTTGATGGACATCTTGGCTCTTTCCACAGTTTGGCTATTGTAGACATTGCTGCTATAAACATCGGGGTGCACGTACCCTTTCGGGTCCCTACTTTTGTATCTTTGGGGTAAATACCCAGTAGTGCAATTGCTGGATCATATGGTAGCTCTATTTTCAACTTTTTGAGGAACCTCCATACTGTTTTCCAGAGTGGCTGCATCAGCTTGCATTCCCACCAACAGTGTAGGAGGGTTCCCCTTTCTCCGCATCCCCGCCAACATCTGTCATTTCCTGACTTGTTAATTTTAGCCATTCTGACTGGTGTGAGGTGGTATCTCATTGAGGTTTTGATTTGGATTTCCCTGATGCCAAGCGATGTTGAGCACTTTTTCATGTGTCTGTTGGCCGTTTGGATGTCTTCTTTGGAAAAATGTCTGTTCATGTCTTCTGCCCATTTCTTGATTGGATTCTTTGTTCTTTTGGTGTTGAGTTTGATGAGTTCTTTATAGATTTTGGATACTAGCCCTTTATCTGATCTGTCATTTGCAAATATCTTCTCCCATTCTGTCGGTTGTCTTTTGGTTTTGTTGACTGTTTCCTTTGCTGTGCAAAAGCTTTTTATCTTGATGAAATCCCAATAGTTCATTTTTGCCCTTGCTTCCCTTGTCGTTGGCGATGTTTCTAGGAAGAAGTTGCTGCGGCTGAGGTCGAAGAGGTTGCTGCCTGTGTTCTCCTTTAGGATTTTGATGGACTCCTGTCTCACATTGAGGTCTTTCAACCATTTGGAGTCTATTTTTGTGTGTGGTGTAAGGAAATGGTCCAGTTTCATTCTTCTGCATGTGGCTGTCCAATTTTCCCAACACCATTTGTTGAAGAGACTGTCTTTTTTCCATTGGACATTCTTTCCTGCTTTGTCAAAGATTAGTTGACCATATAGTTGAGGGTCCATTTCTGGGCTCTCTATTCTGTTCCATTGATCTATGTGTCTGTTTTTGTGCCAGTACCATACTGTCTTGATGATGACAGCTTTGTAGTAGAGCTGGAAGTCTGGAATTGTGATGCCGCCAGCTTTGCTTTTTTCAACATTCCTCTGGCTATGCGGGGTCTTTTCTGGTTCCATACAAATTTTAGGATTATTTGTTCCATTTCTTTGAAAAAAGTGGATGGTATTTTGATGGGGATTGCATTGAATGTGTAGATTGCTCTAGGTAGGATTGACATCTTCACAATATTTGTTCTTCCAATCCATGAGCTTGGAACGTTTTTCCATTTCTTTGTGTCTTCCTCAATTTCTTTCATGAGTATTTTATAGTTTTCTGAGTACAGATCCTTTGCCTCTTTGGTTAGATTTATTCCTAGGTATCTTATGGTTTTGGGTGCAATTGTAAATGGGATCGACTCCTTAATTTCTCTTTCTTCTGACTTGTTGTTGGTGTATAGGAATGCCACTGACTTCTGTGCATTGATTTTATATCCTGCCACTTGACTGAATTCCTATATGAGTTCTAGCAGTTTTGGGGTGGAGTCTTTGGGATTTTCCACATAAAGTATCATATCATCTGCAGAGAGTGAGAGTTTGACTTCTTCTTTGCCGATTTGGATGCCTTTTATTTCTTTTTGTTGTCTGATTGCTGTGGCTAGGACTTCCAATACTATGTTGAATAGCAGTGGTGATAGTGGACGTCCCTGCCACGTTCCTGACCTTAGGGGGAAAGCTCTCAGTTTTTCTCCATTGAGAATGATATTCGCTGTAGGTTTTTCATAGATGGCTTTTATGATATTGAGGTATGTACCCTCTATCCCTATACTCTGAAGAGTTTTGATCAAGAAAGGATGCTGTACTTTGTCAAATGCTTTTTCTGCATCTATTGAGAGGATCATATGATTCTTGTTCTTTCTTTTGTTAATGTATTGTATCACGTTGATTGATTTGCGGATGTTGAACCAACCTTGCAGCCCAGGGATAAATCCCACTTGGTCGTGGTGAATAATCCTTTTAATGTACTGTTGGATCCTATTGGCTAGTATTTTGGTGAGAAATTTTGCATCCATGTTCATCAGGGATATTGGTCTGTAATTCTCCTTTTTGATGGGGTCTTTGTCTGGTTTTGGGATCAAGGTAATGCTGGCCTCATGAAATGAGTTTGGGAGTTTTCCTTCCATTTCTATTTTTTGGAACAGTTTCAGAAGGATAGGTATTCATTCTTCTTGAAATGTTTGGTAGAATTCCCCTGGGAAGCCATCTGGCCCTGGGCTTTTGTGTTTTGGGAGATTTTTGATGACTGCTTCAATTTCCTTAGTGGTTATAGGTCTGTTCAGGTTTTCTATTTCTTCCTGGTTCAGTTTTGGTAGTTGATACATCTCTAGGAATGCATCCATTTCTTCCAGGTTATCTAATTTGCTGGCATAGAGTTGCTCATAATATGTTCTTATAATTGTTTGTATTTCTTTGGTGTTGGTTGTGATCTCTCCTCTTTCATTCATGATTTTGTTGATTTGGGTCATTTCTCTTTTCTTTTTGATAAGTCTGGCCAGGGGTTTATCAATCTTGTTAATTCTTTCAAAGAACCAGCTCCTAGTTTCGTTGATCTGTTCTACTGTTCTTTTGGTTTCTATTTCATTGATTTCTGCTCTGATCTTTATTGTTTCTCTTCTCCCGCTGGGTTTAGGCTTTATTTGCTGTTCTTTCTCCAGCTCCTTTAGGTGTAGGGTTAGGTTGTGTACTTGAGACCTTTCTTGTTTCTTGAGAAAGGCTTGTATTGCTATATAATTTCCTCTTAGGACTGCCTTTGCTGCATCCCAAAGATTTTGAATAGTTGTGTTTTCATTTTCATTGGTTTCCATGAATTTTTTAAATTCTTCTTTAATTTCCTGGTTGACCCATTCATTCTTCAGTAGGATGCTCTTTAGCCTCCATGTATTTGAGTTCATTCCAACTTTCCTCTTGTGACTGAGTTCTAGTTTCAAAGCATTGTGGTCTGAAAATATGCAGGGAATGATCCCAATCTTTTGGTATCGGTTGAGACCTGATTTATGACCTAGGATGTGATCTATTCTGGAAAATGTTCCATGGGCACTAGAGAAGAATGTGTATTCCGTTGCTTTGGGATGGAATGTTCTGAATATGTCTGTGAAGTCCATTTGGTTCAGTGTGTCATTTAAAGTCTTTATTTCCTTGTTGATCTTTTGCTTAGATGATCTGTCCATTTCAGTGAGGGGGGTGTTAAAGTCCCCCACTATTATTGTATTGTTGTCAATGTGTTTCTTTGCTTTTGTTATTAATTGCCTTATATAATTGGCTGCTCCCATGTTAGGGGCATAGATATTTACAATTGTTAGATCTTCTTGTTGGATAGACCCTTTAAGGATGATATAGTGTCCTTCCTCATGTCTTATTACAGTCTTTGGTTTAAAATCTAATTTGTCTGATATAAGGATTGCCACCCCAGCTTTCTTTTGGTGTCCATTAGCATGGTAAATGGTTTTCCACCCCCTCACTCTAAATCTGGGCGTGTCTTTGGGTCTAAAATGAGTCTCTTGCAGACAGCATATCGATGGGTCTTGTTTTTTAATCCAATCTGATAGCCTGTGTCTTTTGATTGGGGCATTTAGCCCATTTCCATTCAGGGTAACTATTGAAAGATAGGAATTTAGTGCCATTGTATTGCCTGTAAAGTGACTGTTACTGTATATTGTTTGTGTTCCTTTCTGGTGTATGTTGCTTTTAGGCTCTCTCTTTGCTTAGAGGACCCCTTTCAAGATTTCTTGTAGGGCTGGTTTCGTGTTTGCAAATTCCTTTAGTTTTTGTTTGTCCTGGAAGCTTTTTATCTCTCCTTCAATTTTCAATGACAGCCTAGCTGGATATAGTATTCTTGGCTGCATATTTTCCTCATTTAGTGCTCTGAATATGTCCTGCCAGTCCTTTCTGGCCTGCCAGGTCTCTGTGGATAAGTCTGTTGCCAATCTAATGTTTCTACCATTGTAGGTTACAGATCTCTTCTCCCGAGCTGCTTTCAGGATTTTCTCTTTGTCTCTGAGACTCGTAAGTTTTACTATTAGATGTCGGGGTGTTGACCTATTTTTATTGATTTTGAGAGGGGTTCTCTGTGCTTCCTGGGTTTTGATGCCTGTTTCCTTCCCCAAATTAGGGAAGTTCTCTGCTATAATTTGCTCCATTATACCCTCTGCCCCTCTCTCTCTTTCTTCTTCTTCTGGGATCCCAATTATTCTAATGTTGTTTCGTCTTATGGTATCGTTTATCTCTCGAATTCTGCCCTCGTGATCCAGTAGTTGTTTATCTCTCTTTTTCTCAGCTTCTTTATTTTCCATCATTTGGTCTTCTATCTCACTGATTCTTTCTTCTGCCTCATTTATCCTAGCAGTTAGCGCCCCCATATTTGATTGCACCTCATTAATAGCCTTTTTGATTTCTACTTGGTTAGATTTTAGTTCTTTTACTTCTCCAGAAAGGGTTTCTTTAATAACTTCCATGCTTTTTTCAAGCCCAGCTAGTATCTTTAAAGTGATGATTCTGAACTCTAGATCTGACATCGTACTAATGTCCGTATTGAGTAGGTCCCTGGCAATCGGTACTACCTCTTGTTCTTTTTGTTGAGGTGATTTTTTCCGTCTTGTCATTTTGTGCAGAGGAGAATAGATTAATGAGAGAACAAAATGCTAGCAGGGTAACAACGTCCCCAGAAAATATACTCTAAACAAATCAGAAAAGACCTGAAGCAGTGGGAAAAGAAAGGGAAAGAGAGAAAAAAGAAAAAGAAAGAAAAAAAGAAAAAAGATAAAGATAAAAACAAACAAAAACAGAACAAAACAAAACAAAAACAGAATGTGATCAAATATGATCAGGCTGGTGCATAGATCAGTGCTACACACTAGATTTTGGGTGTATTTTGGTCTGTTAGAAGAAAGTGCCTCCCAAAATTTTAAAGAAAGAAAAACTTATATATGTACAAAAATAAGGGTTGATATGATGAAGGGATGGAATATGGCTGTAAAGATGGAAATTATAAAAAATTTTATAAAAGGAATTGATAAGTTGTTTGAAAAAAGAAAGAAGAGGATTTAAAAAAAAAAAAAGAAAAAAGGGAGAGAATGTGATCAGGCAGGGGAGTAGAAAAAACCATACACTAGAGATTTAGAGTATATTTTGATCTGTTAGAAGAAACTATCTCAAAATTTTAAAGAGGGAACAACTTATATATATATGCTAAAAATATGGGTAACTACTATGAAGGGATAGAATATGACTCTAAAAATGAAAAATAAAAATGTTTTTTTTAAAAAAGGTATTGATAAGATGTTGGTTGAAAAAGGGAAAAAGAAAAATTCAAAAAAAAAAAAGAAAAAAGAAAAAAGAAAAAAAGACAGCTAAAAAAAATAATTTACTTTGAAAGGCTAAAGAATCATGGTAAAAAAGCCATGAATTCTATGTGCAGTATTCCCCTAGCGCTGGAGTTCTGCCGTTCTCACTGATCGGTAAACCTGGTCTTGGCTGGCTGTTCTCGCTGATCTTCTGGGGGAGGGGCCTGTTGCCGTGGTTCCCAAATGTCTTTGCCGGAGGCAGAATTGCTCCGCCCTTGCCCGGTCCGGGCCAAGTAATCTGCTCGGGTTTGCTCTCCGGAGCTTTTGTTCCCTGCAAGCTTTCCGTACAGCTTTGGAGGCGGAGAGTGAAAATGGCGGCCTCCCAATCTCCGCCCGGAGGAGCCGAGAACTCGGGGCCCCGCTCCTCAGTGAGCCCCCAGAGACAAGCAGTCAGTCACTCCCGTCTCCCCGGTCTCCGGCCGCACTCCGTGCTCACCCGGCCTGTGACCGCGCGTTTCTATCTCTGGCACCTGACCCCGGGTGGAGTCTCCAAACCCAGCAGATCCCCGCGGTGCGCTCCCGCACCTCTCCTCCCGGGGGAAGAAGGTGAGTCTCCCCGGATCTGCCGCTTGTTGGGTCCCTGCTGGAGGAGTAGTGGCCTGGCTGTGCCGCGGATCACGGTTTATAGCAACCCCGAGCTGAGAGCCCGCGCCTGGGCTCCATCTCTGCAGCCAGCTTCCCTGCTCCGATACCTGGGAGCTCTGCCGCACTCAGGCACCCCCGGTCTTTCTGTGACCCCGAGGGTCCTGAGACCACACTGTCCCGCGAGGGTTCCACCCCCCGCTTAGCCACTGGAGTGATGTCCCTCAGCGGAGCAGACTTCTAAAAGTTCCGATTTTGTGCTCCGTGGCTCTATCACTTGCCAGAAGCGGCGGATGGAGGCCCCTCCCCCGCCGTCTATCCTCCCGAATATCGCCTCGGATTCACTTCTCCACACGTCCTACCTTCCAGAAAGTGGTCGCTTTTCTGTTCAGAGAGTTGTTGCTATTCTTTTCTTCGATCTCCTGTTGAGTTTGTAGGTGTTCAGAATGGTTTGATCCCTATCCAGCTGAATTCCTGAGAGGAGATGAAATCCAGGTCTCCTACTCCTCCACCATCTTGCTCCGCCCTCCTCTTTTGAACAATTTTCTAAAGGTATGTTCACTTCATCCAAGTATATACATGTTTTAAATTTTGGTAGGTATTTCCAATCTGCCTTTCAAATACCCCTCCCATTTGAAATGCCACCTTTATCTCAAACTATATTTCCAATACAAAGGTCCTGTTTCTTATTTTTTTTAATGATTAGTTTTTCTATGCCTGCATAAATATTTTCTTAGTTACCAAGCATCATGGTATATTTTAATAGCTGCTAGAACAAGTCTGCTTATTTATTTAATCATTCATTCACTTAATGTCTGTTATTCCTGACCATTCTCTCTTTCATATGAACATTAGAACCAATAACTTCAACCAAAACTCACAGGCCACGCCCACCTGAAATATAGTATATTCAGGAGGGTTTGGATATACTTCCTTTGAATTTGTCAGAATTCAAAGTACAATCTGCATAGGGCAGATTTTCTAGATATAACAGACTGATTTCACTGAGAAATGACAAGGTATTGCCCATTAATATACTTGCATATTTTAGGCAGTTGTAAAATCTTTATTGAATGAGGAAGACCAGACCCTGCTATTACCTTTTAAATAATGTATTTAAGGATAAATGGCCTCCTGGCACTGATCACTAACTTTAGGATTTTGACTTATTATGTTTCTGTACTGATTCATCTCCACAATCATTTAACTCCAAAATTCTTTAACACAATTAAATCTATGTTTCAGGAGTTCCTTTCTGAAATAAGGGAAAGTGCATATTTCAATCATGTTTTCCTATTGTGGTTGCCTTCAGCTCAGAATTAATGTAAAAATGACAATTCTATTTAAAAACCTCTAGAAATGTAAGTGGGATTAAATGTTTATGAAAATCAGCTTGTGTTATATATTTATTCATTTCAAAATAAGGGGAAAAACGATGAAAAACAGCTTTCAAACCTTCTGGCTATTTCCCTAGTAACACCTTTTAAGTTTGAAACATTTTGAGGAAAATTTTGCAATTCTAAGAAAAAGCTGCAAAAGGCAAGCCTTCCAAATGAAAGAAAATCTAAAGTAAGAGAAAGAAAAGCTTCTTTCTTCTTAATAAATTATATTCAATGGAGGTGCTTTTTCTCTAAATTCTCTCCTGTTTACTATGAACCTAAGAGAAAACCTGGCAGGTAGAAAAGTATAGGCAAGCACATGTTTGGGCTATTTGAACCTTAAATGAAAACGAGAGAGAGAGAAAAAAAAAAGTCCCAGGCATCGATGCAGACTAAATCACAAACTATAAAATCTACAGCTCTCCCCCATTCAACACATCAGTTTTACAATTTTAAAGATATTTCTCAAATTTCTGTAAAAAGTAAACAGAAAATTATGAGAATAAATACTTTTCTAAGCTGATGTAGCAATATGTATTTCATTTAATGCTCTTTGTATTTTTAATGTATTTTTGTGACATTTTTGCAATTCAGTCATGTTTGTGATGAATTCAAAAGTGCACATTCTTACAATTGGAGCGTGCTCGGTAAATTTGTTTCAGTTTCACACCACCAAGACGCAGGATGTCACACTCTTCAGAAAAGTCAAAATAGCAACAGAAACCCTGTGAATGTGAGACTCTGCTGAGGAGTTTCATATTCTAGAACCATCACATGTGTTTGATTTTGTGTGCTTTCATTCCATACCCAAAACATAAGAACTTGTACAACAGTTTGAGAACTGGGGTGATTTCATTTGTGTTTAATGTATGTTTTATTAAAACCCTGTTGCTTATAAAAACCTCTTCTACTGTCAAAACCCATTCTGGATCTAAAACAAGAGGTCACAGGGGAAGTGCAAAATTCTCCAAAGGCCTTGGCGTGCAGCATGAAGTCCCAGCCGGTCGTGGTTTCCCACTGTGTGACCTCATGAGGCTCCCAGATATGAATTTTCACAAGTGGAAAGGGTAGACTCTTGGTGCAGGTGACCCAAGGCCATTAAGCCATCACTTAGCAAGTGAAAATAACACGTCAAAAGATAGCACTTCCTAAGTGATCTGAGTCTGGTTTCCCCCCAACCACCCCCCGCCCCCGGCCACTAAACTGGTTCAGATAGAATTGTGTATCCCTCAGAAGCGGGAAGGGAGTAGAAAAAAAATTTTAATCTGGTTAATATAATTACATATTTCCAACTAAATACAACGAGGTTGTGCTATGCAAGGGGAGGGGGGATGGTTGGCCAATCTCTTGCTCTCTAGCTCTCTTTTTGTTAAGTAGGCTCCACACCCAAAGTGGGGCTTGTACTCACTGAGATTAAGAGTCAGATGTTCTAAGACTGCCTTTAGTTTTTGTAATTTTAATTTTAACATATTCCACGTACATATGTCTTTAACCTCAATGGCAATATGTCCAGACCAGAGTTTCTCAATGTCAGTACTAATGTTTGGACCTGATAATTCTTTGCCATGGGAAGCTGTCCTGTGCACAATAGGATGGTTCACACATCCCTGGCCTCTATGTATTAGATGCCAATGTAGCCCGTCCACCCTACATGCATATGCACACAGTTGTGCCAACTCAACATGTCTCCCATCCTTGCCAGATGTCCCCTGGGATGCAAAATGTCCTGGCCTATGTCTTTGCTTGTTTTCCAAGTACAAAGACAGTTTGCTGGTGAGTCCATTCACCTGTTCATAATATTTATTTATTTATTTAAATTTTTTGCGTAGAGAGAGGTCATAAGACTTTTTTCCCTTATGAAATCAGAAGGATATAATGCAATTAAAACACCATTAAGTAGGGTAAATATGTGTGTGTGTGTGTGTGTGTGTGTGTGTGTGTGTGTGTGTGTGTGTGTGTGGAGAGAAAGAGAGAGAGAGAGAGAGAATGTTTGACAGGTTCAACTGGGGTAAAATTATTGAATTGGTAAGTGCCTTGTCCCAGCAAGTAAAATGTTACCATGGTTTGGAGGTGTGTAGTCAAAGAAAGAATGGTGTCAGTATTCCTATAGAAATACTAAACATGCATAGAATTTTGCTTCTTTTTGGTGAACTTACATAGGGTATCACGTGCCAGACACAGGACTGAGCACCTAGCATATGGGACTTCATCCATTAGGAGGTACGACTACTATTCTCATTATACAAAAGAGGAAACTGATGTGTGGCAGGATTATGTGATGCCCCCCCCCCCCGCCCCGTTTCACTTGCAGAAAGAACCGTAACTAGATTAGACAGACAGACTCAGCTCCTAGTATAGCAACATGCTGGACTATTTTGGCTTACTTAAAATTACTGCATTATTCGTTGAAAATGTTTATCTCCCAGACATTTTAAGATATTCAGTGACCCCTAAATTTCATCAATGTGTTTTCAGTAAATAGATACTTATTCTATTGCTAATGAATCCAAACATCTTTAGATCAGTTAATAGGACATATTGAGTGTGTATGTGAGGGGGAAAGTAGCATAAAGCATTCCAAAGAACAATACAAATAATCTCTTTAATGACCACTGTCTGAGATATTTTTATGTTATAATTCTCCTCATTGCTGTGGAAAACTGAGCAGACTGAAAATGTAAATCCTCAGGAAGCAATAGCTACAGAATCTCTTGAAGCATTTTGTATCGCTCTTCCATAATCTGTGTAACATAAAGCAAATGCATCTCATGTTATCAGTTAGATACAGTTTCCAGCCCATCACATTTATGAAGGTCGCAAGCCGTATGATTAAGAACACAGGTTTGGGTGTCAGAAATCCTTGAGTTCATTAAGAACATAGGTTTGGGTGTCAGAAATCCTTGAGTTCAAATTCTGTTTTCACTGCATACTCTCTGTAACTTTAAGCCTCAGCTTTTTTTTTAATCTATAAAAGGGAACAAAAATACTACTCATAAGTTTTTTGTGCATATGAGGTGATCAGGTAGATATAATGTATGTGAAGCAATGACCACCTTCTCCCTGCAGTAAATTCTCCTTAAATGTGGGTTTATGTACAGTCATGTACCTGTGTGCTTAGGTCCAGTGATTTTTCGTGAGGAGATAATTATGTCCAGTCATATTTCCAGAGATGGGTTAGGCTACTAACTATGGTTACCTTACTAGGAGTCCCTTGAGAACCCCTTCTGTTGTGGCCATAATCCAACCATTGAGCAAACACCAGGAGAGCTATGGCCATGCTCTGTTAGCTGGGGAGGCTCTGGAGCTCCTAAAGACAGTGCCAGTGGCCATTTCAAGCGCAGCAGAAGTTAGTGGAGGGTGAGTGGCACTGTGGCAGGAATTGAAGGCACCGGCTTCCTATCTTCAATCATAGATGCTTCTTACCTTCCAGTCAAGACCGGTGTTGAGCAGGGTCCCAGGGAGCCATCATCTTACCCTCTCCCTTTCCCCAGCCGCTCTCAGGATGGTTTCCTGCTATGACTGCATCCATTTTCCCTCCTTTGGATAACACAATCCTGATTTTCTTTGGGAAGCCACCTCTGCGTCCTCAGCCGTGTTGTTTTGGCTGGATCCCGATCAGCTTAAAGCAACTGGAATACCCAGACTCCTGCCACATGACTGGTTTGGGATGGGGCACAGAAGGCAGTCCAGGGGATGGAAGGAGATCCTGCTGGGGGTCCATGAAACAGAATCTTCTTCTCCTTTTCTAGATTGTGGGGTAAGAATATGTGAGCTGCGGAATGTTTACAGCCACGTTGCTTCTGTAAGACAAGATCATGGCGGCTCAGAGTAGCCACTAGGGAAGACGTTTAAATAGCCGGAAGAAGCCTAGCTTGCAACTAACCCTGCATTTGAACTTTATGGGTAAAGAGCCAGTAAATACTCCTTTTCTTCCTCCTCTTCCTACTCCCCTTCTCCTTCTTCTTCTCCTTCTTTGACTAATTTAAGTCAGTTTTCATTTGTGTCTAAGATCTCCCGATTCACCCACATTTTATTTCCATAACATCTTCATCTTTTATTGTAGAACATATCCTGTGCCTTGCATTTATGGGTACTTATGTCCACATGTCTGTATCTTGCACGAGGCGCAGGGGCGGGGTTGGGTAGGAAGGATAATCTAGATGATTGTCTTCTTTCTCTCCCCTTGGGACATGGTAGTATTTTTACATGCAGTCAGTCCTCAAGAGGGATAATTGTTGAATGAACAAACAAACAAACGAATGAACGAATGAATGAACATATAGCTGTAATAATACAGCTTTAAACATTTCTCAGGCTTGGCAAGGTGATATTATTTGCAGTTTACTTTTTAAATTCCCAGCGACTAATGAGTTAGCTATTATTTAACTGATTTATTTCCACTACAAAAAAAGAGAGGTAAAGCAAAGATAAAGGGTCCCGAACCTTTCCTCTGATCCTGGGTAAAAGAAAATTGTGTGGACTCACACTGGAGATGGGAAAGCACTTTTTCTTCCTAAGGAAATACCGTGTGACGAAGGTCCCAGCACCGGTGTGTGTGGGGGGGGGCAGGAGTCTCGGTTCAGCTGTACAGATACCTGGAGCCCTGGTGTGGTGAGTTTGCTGGAAAGGCCTGGCAGCCATGGAACGGCAGGTGGATGTCTGGAAGGGGATAGGAGTAGTGAATTCTGAGCCATCCGGCAGGTCCTCCAGTCCTCCGCTGTTTTTGTTGATTTCAGTTTATTTTTCCATGAGAATGTTTGGTGACCTGTGGGAGAACACAGAGAAGTGCTGCTAGAACAATCAACCATTTTTAGAAGGATTTCTTACGATCAGTATCAGGCTGGAGTTGATACGCTCTCTTGCTGCTCCATGGTGCAGTTATGGGTTTGGGGCAATGGATACCTCATGCAGTAAAGTGGGTGATGGTGACTTATCTGGAGGGCATGTGTGGAGGGGAGACACAGTGCAAGAACCTCTTCGTGCCTCTGCCAAGGGTGGCCATGGCCAAGAGGAAAGAGCAACAGCTAGACGCGGAGCCCTGGCTGGTGTTACATGGAGGCTGAGTGTTTCTCCTTTACAGTGGGAGGCCCTGGCAGAGACCAGCTCTGTGGTGGAGACTGAGCCACAGCTTTTCACTGTATCAGAACTCGGCTTCCCTTTGATCCCAGAACCCCTGAGTCTTTGCTTATTATTTTGTATTTTGTATTAGTTTTTGTATCTGATATTTATTTAATACCATCCAGCTGGTGGGTTCGATTACTGAATCTATTCTAATGAGAGGAGCTAATCCCCTGAGAAGATGAGCACCACCTCCTAGAACAGATTGTAGCCATGGTCCTGGGCTCAGGAAGTACACTGCAGTGGGAGCCCACCCCCTCAAGCTGCTGGCTTCCCCACTCAGTGGTTCTCTGAGCTTGGGCAAGTTACTCCCTTTCTCCATGTCTTAACTCCTTACCTGAAAAATGGGATAAAAATAGCACCTCCTTCATAAAGTCAAACAGATTAAAACATGTGTTTGGGACGTAGGAAGCACAGTACATTATTGGCATGTAGCAAGTACCCAGGACATGTTAGCTGAAACTTTATGTTTAGCACATTGAATCCGTAAAAATCACAGCTCCTATTTATGGGTGGAAGGCTCTTTGTGATGAAATTAAATTTCTGCCTCACCTATCCACTGACCTAGGACTCTTATATCCCCTCTCAAGATAAAAATCACCACCAAACCCACATATTTAAGTCTTGGACTGGTGGGTTGTTGTATCCAAGTCTACCATGGAGTAATTATTTTTTTTTTTTATTTTAAAGATTTTATTTATTTATTTGACAAAGAGAGACACAGCGAGAGAGGGAACACAAGCAGGGCGAGTGGGAGAGGGAGAAGCAGGCTTCCCGCGGAGCAGGGAGCCCGATGTGGGGCTCGATCCCAGGACCCTGGGATCAAGACCTGAGCCGGAGGCAGACACTTAACGACTGAGCCACCCAGACGCCCCTACCATGGAGTAATTATTGAAGTTGCAGCATTGCCCACATCCCCACTGCAGCCCTTTGAAGACACAGCACCAGTAGGACCCTCTGTGTGTTGTTAAATGACCTCGGGGACCCACCTGGAGAGCTGTTCTATTTTCTCTTAACCTCCTCTGTTGCTTTTCATATAAACAAGTGAAACTTTTTTTTAATTAAAAAAATCTGAGGTCAGTTAGGAACGTCCTTGTGACTTTTGTGTAGTGTAAAACAGACCCTCTGGGGAAATGAATCAGGCTAATATCTGGTTAGCTGGCTCATGCTAGGAGCGATCCAATAAAATACCGACTTTCAAGTTCTCTCCCACACCCTTCTTGCTCCTCTTCCCTCTCCTCTCTACAACGCTGCCAGAGCGTGTAGTTACTTGCTTGGCACCAGCCCTCCCTGCCAACGATCAGTTCCAGGAGGACAGACACTGTCTCTCTTCCCTCCACATTTTATTGTCAGAGACTAGTGTGGTGCCTGATTCATAGTACTATATTTAGTAAATATTTGGTAAGCTACTAATGAACATCCAAATGTTGGCTAGGAAAACAGAGCATGCTGAATCCCAACATCAGCTGATTTGGAAGGGTGGGTCAGCTGTTGCCAGAGAGCCACACAACTTCTCCCTGAAGAACCTACTGGTGAACTTTTGTGGCATGTTTCCCTGTGTGCTGACCGATGAATGAAAGGTAATACATAATATTTTGTGGTACTGAATGACATCCATTTTAAGTTAGAATTTATACACGGCTATAAATTCTGTGTGTTTATTCCAATTCCAAATTCTATGTGTTTATTCCAAGCTGCTCAAAGGAATTGGAATAAACATACACAAAATCTCTCCTTTCAGAAATTCCATCAAAAACATGGTTCAAGTAAATGGAAGTGAGTGGTTGTGTTAATCCAACTTGGGAGTGGTCTTTCCATTGCTCTTTATGTTGTAATTGCATCACTTCAATTTTTTTTCTCATTATACAACATACCCGCTGATAAGAAATACTGATACATACTAATACTTTCCTCCCAAAAATGGGAAAAGAAGTCCTTTCCATTTATTTTCAACCAGAGACGACTTAGATTAACAACTGATTAACAATTGAGAATATATCCTACTTTTATAGATATGTAAATCTGCTGAATTTATTTTATTGAAATTAACATGATTTTTTCTATCTTCTCTTTATTATAGAAACAAAATCTACGTTAAAAAATCAAACCATATGAAATATTAAGAAAATGAAAGTTTCAAGTAATCTCATGCCCTAGAGTCACTCTACTCAAAAACATGGTCCCTAACCCTGCAATGGTCTGCCTCAAACCATTTGTTACTAGTCTGCTAGGATGTAAGGAAACTAAACAGTTAAAAACTTTAACAGCAATTTGACATTTTAATTGTATTTTATAAAACTTTTGTTTCCCAAAGGATTAGAAAAAATAACGAGTTTTAAAGATCTGGTTCTTCACCACAGATAGACTGAAAAACACTGGATTAGAAAGAGTTTGCTTTATGTTCGTTGAGATCATTTTCAAAACCTAGGCTACTCTATCTGTGTGTCTATGTATGAATACCTGCCTATCGATATACACAGACACACGGCACGTACATGTATTTATTCACAAGACCTATATATGGAGAGAAACACACATACACAGATGTACAGATATATATAACAATACTGAAACTTTAACAAAAATGAAATTCCAATAATGAAACACAGAGCATATGTTTTCCTGTTTAATCCTCAAAATGGCAACAGGAATGGGCTACAATAATTGGCCCTATTTCACAAAGAGATTTCTGTTCCCTAAACTCAATAATAAATTCTCAGCAGAAGTAAGTGCTCAAAGGAATTTCACATTGAGGTATGCATCTAGAACTTTTGAAAAGACACACACACACAGAAAAAAACTGAAATAACTCAGAATTAGAGCCAAGACTCCAGAAAGTGGACTCAACCAACAAAATCTTGTGACTGCATCTGGCACGTGAGGACACGAGATCTATGATAAATAATGTGTAAGGTGACATCATGTCCACTCGCCAAGTTCTGTGCTGACCATCATTCCATCTGTGACTAGATTCCAAGTCTCTGGGGGCCTCTCTTCTACCAAGTAACCAACAGTGGAGTATCTGCTGATTGTACGTCTTGCCTCCTGGGCCCTCCTCCTGCTCACAGTAGGTGTTGATTCCAGAGATGGAAGTCAGGGATAGAGTCAAGGGTAGGTCGTCCTGAGGGGCAACCCCAAGCGATCCTCTGTGCTGACTCTTCTACCGTGAGCAGGTACACTCAGCAAAATTCCCAGGAAATTCTCTGGAAATCTGAGCAAAGCATACATGGCCAAATAATATAAGCATAGAAGAATATTTTGCCAATAATTTATGTGACACTTCTTTTTGCTCTATGTGAATACATCCCTAATTCCTGCATTTAAAGTACCAAATCAGGGGTGCCTGGGTGGCTCAGTCAGTTAAGCATCTGCCTTCGGCTCAGGTCATGGTCTCAGGGTCCTGGGATCGAGTCCCACGTCGGGCTCCCTGCTCAGCGGGGAGTTTGCTTCTCCCTCTCCCTCTGCCTGCTGCTCCCCTTGCTTGTGCTCTCTCTCTGTCAAATAAATAAATAAAATCTTAAAAAAAAAATAAAGTACCAAGTTAAAGTACCCAGGTCACTGATTTTGGTCACTATAGGCTTATTTTGTAGAGGTAAATAGTTTTACTTGTGGAAAGCCTACTTGCAAGCTTCTCTGTCTCAGTTTTCTCAGGAGCTGTACATTCATGGCAAATTATCCTTTTTTCTCTCTTTTCCCCCTCCTCTGAAAGAAAACCTAATATCTACTTTGTATATAATTGGTGACAATTCTGGTATAAGAATTTGACATATGTTCCTATTGAAAGGGTCACTGATTTGCTTTATTTTTAATCTGCAATAAGAACTGAAATCATCAATCAAGGAACTTTTTTTGTTTTTTTCTCTATGAGACAGTGAATCATAAGGATGAGACCAAGCCAATGTACCTCCATTCTGTGGGGCTTCTCAGCCACACCTGGATCACCCCATCTGAAATACTTCCCATGCTGTCTGACTGCAGTAGGTCAGCCACCCGATACAGATGATTAACCTCACAGTTCAAAAGAAGTGAGAATTTCAGTGGGAAGTTTTCACTTCTGGTATTCTGTTTGCTGATTTTTACAATCCAAATCCTGATAGTTGATTGCTAAATCTCTATGATCATAAATTAGACCCAGCAGAAGGAAAATAAAGGATTTTTTGGGGGGAGGGCACTTTGTCACAGGATATATAGTGCTAATTATATTTCTTTAAAAAAAACAATGTATAGCCATTTATATGAAAAGTCAGAAGGGTATATAAACCCAATGATGAAAGGAAGTTGTTCATGAAAGAGAAGATTATAGGTTTTTTTTCTTTTTTTGGTTTGTATTTATGTTTTTTTCCTGCAATAACTATTATTGTTTAATTAAAATAAGTTTTTAAAGTAGAGTATTATACATAATTTCAGTTATTTAAAAAATAAAAATTTTAATGAGAAGATTATTTTCCTTTCAGGAGAAAATTATTGTGCTTCATATTTGTTAAACATGTGGTAATTACAATAAGGAAGGAATGAAATACACTTGAGCTTTGTATCTAACAAACCTGAGCTTAAAATCCTGGTTGCCAGATAAAACACAACCTATCAAGTTAAATTTGAATTTCAGATCCCAATTTCTTTTTAAATATAAGTATGTTCCATCTATTTTATGGAACACACTTATATTAGAAATTATTTGTTGTACACGTGGAATTCAAATTTAACTGACAATGATTTTTATTTACAAAAGCTGGTAACCCCAGTCATTGGGTAGGTTACTCTCTGTCTGGATATTAGTGTTCCCATATGTCAAACGAAGAGAGTTACCTACAGCATTGGTTTCTCTGAGGATTATGGGGAAAAAACATTTTCTGTGACGTTCGTGAAGCTTATGCTCCGCCTTCTGGCTACATCTGCACAGTCCCATGCCTGATTTTATATTCATAATTTTCTTAAAACCTCCCCTGCCCCCAACTATATAAACTGTGGGGCTCTCTGCATTTCCCATCCTCCCTTGGAGAAACATTTATGTGTATTAAGCAGCTTGCACAGAGTAGGCATTCAGTAAGAGTAAGTCCTTTTTCCTGATGACAGGCATGCGATAAAACTGAGTGTTACATAAATGCATAAATAAATAAATATTTATTTAGCAGCCCTGAGGGAACATTCTGGTTAAACCTTTGGTCAGTACTTACTTGAATCAAGAGCGCTAATGACCTTTCTTAATTTTTTTATTCTCTCATTGTCTGTGGGGTTGCATATGGTTAAGTGACCTATTATTTGCCCCAAACTTTAATATGAGAAGAATACTGTTTGCAACTCTATAGAGGTAAACAAGAAAGTAAACTTAGGCTTGATTCAGTTTGGTGCTTAGGAACAAGATGGAATTCAAATGTTATTTGAAGGGATAAATTTTGATTCATGAGGTATGAAGTAGGTAAAGAAAATATTTTCTTTTCAGTTCTCACTGTGTGCAGGCGGAGGCCAGCCTAAAGTGGGGTGTGCAGGGACAGAGCCGATGGCTCCTTGTAAGTGCCCACAGGAATATAATTATATGGATTCTGGGAGACTAGTAGCCCTCCTCTGTTGGCAGCCACGTACATCAACAGAGACTCAGGAGAGAGCCCACTCTTGGTTTGGGAAATAACTTAGACCAAGAAATGAATCACAGTAAAGAAGAGACTGGAGAGAGAGTTATTTGCCTTCTCCTCACCAAAAAGAATGAGTTTTCAGTACCCTACTGGAAAAACACAGATCCTTTGCATTCATATGTGCATTTTCCCCTCCCTGCCTCAATAACTCTGGATATCTCTTACAGAAGAACACTTAAAAACACAATGGCTGCAAATTTTATTTATTAGTGACCCCCTCGATACTTACCAAAATTTATCAAAACCCAAATTTCCTATTTTCTTTTTTTTTAAGATTTTATTTTTCATTTGACAGAGAGAGACACAGCGAGAGAGGGAACACAAACAGGGGGAGTGGGAGAGGGAGAAGCAGACTCCCGCAGAGCAGGGAGCCCGATGCGGGGCTCAATCCCAGGACCCCAGGATCATGACCTGAGCCGAAGCCAGACACTTAACGGACTGAGCCACCCAGGTGCCCCCCTCCTGCTATTTTCACTGCAAAATAAATTTTAAGCTTTAAAGAGTAAAAAAGAAAAAAAAAAAAGGTACATTTCAGAATTATTTTTTCAACACATTTAAAGAACAAACATGAATTTTAATGCTCTTTCATTATTATGTTGACAATATCTAAATCTGCAAAAGAGGAGTTAATGGCTCATCATTAGACTCAGGGCAATTAACTGCAAATTAGACTGGCAGAAAAAAGATAAGAACCTTTGAATCTGGGCATGGAACCACTCAGCGCATCGTTATTTTACTCATGAAAAGGGCCATTTATTCTTAAATGGATTCGTTTTTGAAACTACAATGAGAGGAAAGGAAATTCACAAGGAAACATTCTTACAAGTAAGCCAGGAGACTATTGATCTGTGAAGGATATTTGCTGAACAGGGGGACAAAAACCAACATGAGCTTTGTCGCCAGGACCTGTTTCCAGCTTTTCAGAGCAGGTGGTGTCAGGGAATGGGCAGAGTCTGACACACACACAGACCCCAGGCCGGCCGCCCTGCGCTCGGGTGCTTGCGGGAGCGCACCGTTCACGCGGGAGCTTGAAGGCCTGCTCACTGACCCAGTGGTATCAGACATTTCGCCTTACATCCTCTCCTCCTGCTACTTAGAAAATAGAAATGGGCAATGGGCCATTGCTTGCCTTGAAGAATGTAGATGCTACTGTGTTTTTCGTTGCAGAGACCGAACAGATGTAATAGGAAAGCACAGGATCTTACTGTGTTTTCCTAGCAGTCTTAAGAAAAATAGGGGAGTGGAAACTCCACCGCCTGGCTCATGAACGTCAGAGACATTAACAACCTGGTCGAGGCCGAAGGTGAAGGTCCTAAAAATGGCACCGAACTGCCTGAAGTCTGAATAGCAAGGGCATTTTGCAGATTAACATCCATGACTCCACAGTCTGCACTGGGACGCTCACTGGAAGCTCCTTGGTGCTTTCTGATCACGTGTCGACCTCCTCCTCCTCCTCCCAACCCCCTCCTCCTCCTCTCTTCCCCCTCTTCCTCCTCCTCTCCCTCCTCCCCCTCCCCTCTTCCTCCTCCTCCTCCTCCTCCTCCAATTTCCAAGCCAGAACTGAGGCTTGAGAATTGCTGGTGGCCCATCTCAATCCCTATTTCAGGGCGAGTAAGAATGATCACGCTTGTGAGAGAAAGGCCTCCGCTCCAGGCGCCAAAATCATCTTCCTTATCTAGGTCAAGGAAGCCTGCTTCCTTTTTGGTTGTTCAGACTCCTTAGTGTAATTCAGCTGCTCCTAGGAGAGCTTTAGGCTCTGCTGACAAAATAGACCATCTCCTAAGGCAGAATCAATCTATCAGCAGAAGGAGATCTATAAATGTATTTCTGGCAGATCTTGCGACCACCCTACGACGTAGAGCGGCCTGAATCCTTATGTTACATTAGATGGGAGGGAAGTGAGTCTCTAGTAATTTCCATGACTTGTCTTGGCCATAAGGCCTGCTGGGGGCCCCACCTTCAAACATTAGGCTCCTGCACACACCTTCACCAGGAAACCCCTTCTGCGCGCAAAGGCAAAGCCGGTAAAATAGTTAACAGCTACTTGCTGCTGTTTTGCCAATTCTGCATTTTGGCCACGAGTTAGCGTTTCTCGAGTAACAGAGGTTTGAGTGGTAACTGTTGAAAAGTGTTCCTGCTAATATATACCCTCCGAGAGGTTACTTTGCTGTTTGATTACCCTGAGCTGCTTTAACTATTCTACCCTTTCCTCATGTTGTGCTTTAATGTCAGGAGCTCATAGGGATTTTAACAGGGTAGATATAATCAAATATTGGGGCACTTGGGTGGTTCAGTCACCAATTGAGCATCTGATTCTTGGTTTTGGCTCAGGTCATGATCTCAGGGTCCTGAGATTGAGCCCCACATCGGGCTTCATGCTGAGCATGGAGTCTACTTGAGATTCTCTCTCTCTCCCTCTCCCTCTGTCTCTCCTCCCACTCTCTCTCTGTGTCTCTCTAAAATAAATAAATAAATCTTTATATATATATATATATATATATATATATATAAAATCAAATATTGAAGTATATTTCAAGGGCTACTGAAGAAGCCTCCTTGTTTTGGCTCGGGGTCGGTCCCATAGCCTCTTGTTGTGGGTTGGAGTTGTCTGCATTCCTGAAACGTGATGAAAGCATCCTGGGAAGTGGGGGGGGGGGGGCGTCTTATTCTAACCTTGGCTGCTCCCAAGGACACCGGATTCTTTTCTGAGGAAAGTGGCTTTAGGAAAATGAGAGAAATCATCTTATAATTTGCCATTAGTTCACATTCATGTTCACGAACTCTTTGGCAGTTATGAATAACTGAAGGAGAACACACATGTGAAAAAAAGGTTGCCCAAGTTTACTACGCTGGAGAGAACAGTCCGTTTTTATTTCTTTAAACAGCTTTTCTGTAGGAGTCAAGACCCTTGACTAAGATTGGTCATTGTACCATTAGAATTTGAAAGTGTATTTTCTTCATTTACATGAAAGATAAATCCTGCCACCGAGAATCTTATCTTTTTTATAAATAAGCCAATATTTTCCTAAACCATATGGTTTGTCCATTGGATTTCTTGTTTCTGGGTTGTAGGAGTTACATGAAAGACATGATTACCAAACATGCAAAGTCAATGTCATCCTGTACGTGAGTTCCATTCTCTCATCTCTCAGTATCTCCAAGTTGAAAAATGTCATTTTGGACATTGGCTAATAGAATGTGCTTCAGGGCAAGGAACTTGTAGTCTAAATTTTCACTCCCTCAGAAAATACTAATTTCCCCACATGTCTTTTTTTCAGGGCTGTAGAAACTACGGCGCCACCGTATTTAAAACCATGTTTTACCTTTGTAATCTGAAGTTTAATATGATCTCAAAAGACTGGTCATGAAGGATGAACATGGCTCTTTCCACTGATCTTAGAAATGAGAGTTGTCATGGGGATAGAAGACTTGTGAATAACATAAAAAATGGAAACACAGACTCCCTTTGCTCTCATACAGCACGATAAAGTACAAGTCTCTTGTTCTTAACCACCCCCTTTTGAAAAAGTGGATAATTCCACCATTTGTTCTCAAAAGAAAGGTTTTCGCTAGAGAGAGACAGCTTGAACAGTCTCATCTGCTTGCTCAGCTCCCCAAGCAGGTAATTGTAGAGAGAAAAGACAATTCTTTGATCTCAGTGAGGTGCTAATTTGTAAGATTTTGGAGCTGTTTGGGCCTTAGGAAGCAGGGATCAGTCCGTAAACAATGGCATTTATCTGGCAGCCGATTACGGACACATTACTATCTCCGTGCTTATTCATTTACACTGGTGTTTGAAGACAGGACCGTGTGTCAATAAAGGAATTAGACCAGACACCTCTGTCCATCAGCTTTATCTCAGTTTGCTGACAGGAACAGTAGGGGACGGTAAGCAACAGAAGACACTTCAAAGTGTCCTAGCCTCGCTTCTGCAGCTAAGACAAACAACATTTACTGCCTCAGCAGTAGCACACAGCGAGCGTAAGACAGCGGAGGAAGATGAAAGAATGAGCCCAGTCATCAAACACAGACCCGCCCACACCCCACTCCCGGCGGCTCCCTCGGCTTCGTGAAGGTTTCCGCCCTCAGTGGTGCTGCTTCGGACCTCTCCTTGAGAAGCATGGCAGGGAAAGCGTGCATGAGAAACGTCTACCTGACTCTTCACCAGCTACCCCTCATTCAAGATTTCAATATTAAGTCATTCATTGCTTTCAGCATCTCTGCTGTACACAAGCCAAGTGCCTACCCTGTGCTAGGACCTGTGCTATGACAGACACCTTGAGAAACAGCCCGAGGCTCCAGCACAGCACAGTTCATAGGCGGATGGAAAGGGTATTTGAGGGGGCTGGGCAGATGTGGTCTTCCACGGAACCAACTATACCTTGAAAGGATCCAAAAGTGCCATTTCTGTTTTTAGCACCATCTAAACAGAAAATAACTGGAACAAATACTTGATAGCACTGTCCAGTGAAAACATATCCCAGCTTTCTCCCTCTGCACTTCTAAGTTGGGAATTATGTGTCAGCGTATTTTATACACAATTTAGTTAATTTGCTGAAATATAGATTCATTCGTTTATTTGGGAAATTTTTTACTGAATATGTACTACATCAATCCATGCTCCGGTCTGGGATAAAACACAGAACAAGACAGACTAGATCTCTGCTTTAGTGTGAGGAAATAAACAAAAGGCTGGTTAATTGCGGGGTGTCCGGAAATCATATAAAGTGAGCAGAATAAAGAGGAAGTGGTAGGATATGGGGTAAATATGGGGGATGTTGGTATTTTAGAGCAGGTAGTCATGAAAAGAAACTGCGATGAGAAGAAGTAATAATGAGGAGAAGGAGTTTCCTGTCAGGGACCACGCATGGAAATGCCGAAGCAACAGAGGGGAGAGCAGGACAGCTGGAGCCGAGGGAAAGTGGCGTCAGGCACGATGGACAGCAGAACCAGACAGGTGGACAGGACGTACGTCCCAGATGAAGTCAGAGGTGATGAGGATCACGCTGTGTGGGTGCTTTCCGGGGGGGGGTGAGAATTCTAGAAAATATTCTAACTTTAGTCCACCCACACACAGCATTTGACCGAGTTCATTTCTCCTTTCTCCACTCGCTGGCTGTTCCTTCCCAGCCTCCTGTGCTGGCCCCTCCTCATCCTCTTCCCTTGTCTATTTACCTTCACTTCTTTGATGATCTCACCCCATCTCGTGGCTTCAAATAACACCTCTACAAGAATGGTCACCAAACATACATCTCTAGCCTGTACCTCTCCTCTGCATTCCAAGCTTAGATTTCCAACCTCCTGTTTGACATCTCTGCTGGGATGTCTGCTGTATGTCTCACAGGCATCCCAAGCAACACCAAGCTCCTAATAAGTACCCCCAAATCCCTTTTCCCCTCAGAATTCCATCTTAGGTGATGGCAATCACCAATCTTCAGTGGATCAGACTGAAAACTGGGCAGTCACTCTTGACTCCTCTCTATCCCATCTCATGGAAGCTAAGTATCTTCTGGCTCGCCCAATTCTAGGATCTCCCCTGAGGCACTGCAGTAGAGTTCTAACTGGTCCCACCTGGGCCCTTGCTCCCCTACAGAAGATTTCCGTCACCTACAGTAGCCCCTGTCCTCTTAAGCCTGAGTGAGAGCACGCTCTTCAAGACCCCTCACTCAGGGTCTGCAAGGGCTCCATAACCCCCACCTCTATCATCTCTCCGACCCCTGCGACTTCTCTCTCCCCTCCTCATTGTTTCCTCGCTGCTCCTCCTCGGCACCTGCTCTTCCCTCCCTCTTGAACGCTCTTCCCTGCAGACCCCACCTGCTTGCTGCCTCATCTCCTTCAGGTCTTCACTCAGAAGGCAACTTCACAGGGGGCGCCATTTCCTGACCACCCTACTTAACGTTGCAACTCTTCCTTCTCTCAAGCTCCTTGCCCACGTCCCCGATTTATTTTTCCAGAGCATTTATCATTTATCCTAACATGCTACATAATTTCCATTTTTTTCCTCCTTTGTTATCTCTTTCCCCTCTTTAGAATGTAGGTTAAATTTGGTAGGACTTTTTGTCCATCTGGGTCACTACCAAATTCCCAGCTATGTAAATAGTACCAGGAACATGATGAGCAGATAATAATAGATTATCAAACTAATAGGTGGGAAGCTATGGAAAAGCTTCAGCAGGGAATGGCAGAATCTGGCTTGTGTTTAAGATGATCATTTTGCCTCCTCTGGAGGGAACGGAGTGGAGGGGTGGAGCTGGATTTGAGACAGCAGTTAGGAAGCAAGAGTAGTAGTTCAGGTAAGACACGGGGTTGGTTGGGACCCAGGTGGCCGTAATGGAAGGAAGAATGTTGATGATCTCTTTGGGGGGCTACTTTGTAGCACTTACAGTTCCTTTTATGACCAGAACACTTCTGATCATTTCTGTGTTGAGCACAGCTGTATAGAGTCTCAACCTCCTTGATTGCTCTCTTGCTTGTACAAGAGAAATTCAAATCAAAGCTGATGGCTTTGTGGCCTGGAGGAGGTTTAAGGGAATGATCCCAGGTGGCTCCTAGATGTCCGGCTTGAAATATGTGGGTGAGTGAAGGTGTCATTTACTGAGAAGAAGGTCAGAGTGGGCGACAGTTTTAGGAATTGTTTCATTGGAAACAATACCTCTTAGACGTCAAAGGCTAAATGACAAGGGCAAAGCTGAGGCATATATAAAAATATATCCTATAGCAGAGAGGTTAACAATAGAGAAAAATTTGGAAGTTATCATATGTGGATGGTTTTTAAAACCACTCAGCTAGATAACCTCATGCTTAACTTGATCAGAGGAATTAAATCCAGCAGAAGAGATTGAGAAGGAACATTCCAGAAGCACAACACTTATGGTGGGTAAAGAAGACTTTTGAGATTATCTAGATCCTAGAACAGGCTGGCAATCTGCAGCCAATGGAGCAGATCTGGCTTCATGCTCGTTTTTGTATTGCCCATGAGCTAAAAATGCTTCTTACCAATGATATTTGCAATTGAATGGATGATAAGGTACACTAACTTTGTACTCCAATAAAGTAAAATGTTTTTCCCAAAAAGGGGATTCCATTCTTCTCATTAGTAAGCCGGTATTCCCAGTTTATATATATATATAAAGAGAGATACAATTATTTTTATCATATATTATATTTCATCAGTTAAAAACATTTGTGGAAATTTGTTTTCTCTCCTGTTATTCTTGATTTTACCTTTTGTTCTACAAAGGGTAAAAGCCTAAAATATTTAGTATTTGGTCCTTATAGAAAAGTGTACCCTACTTTATTTTTTTAAAAGATGTTATTTATTTATTTGAGAGAGAGCGTGAGAAGCAGGCTTCCCACTGAGCAAGGAGCCCAATGCTGGACTTGATCCCAGGACCCTGAGATCATGACCTGAGACAAAGGCAGAAGCTTCACTGACTGAGCCACACAGGCACCCCGAGTGTGCCCTACTTTAGATTTATTCTTTCATAGTGAGGAAAGAATTATTTAGGTTATTTTTCAGTGTTACCCTGAGGAAGAGCAGGACTCACATCCATGCCTGAACTTCTGGTTGCATTCCTACTCCAAGGTACTGTGCTATATTCCTCTGTCATATATGGAACAGTCTAGCAAATACTTACATCACCGAGTAGGAAAGAAACTTGATCATGCCATGGAAATGCTTTGTCAATTAAAAAATGAAATCAATGCAACAAATTACCAATGCTTAATATGTTCAACTAGAAAACTTTATTGTGTTAATTCAAGGAAATCATTCCATCTGTTTAAACTTCAGTGAGAGAAAGCCATCTCTCTGACTGATTTTTCCATTCTTTAAAATAGTGTGATGGGATTATGGCAATTACCCAAATAATTCATGTCAAATAATGGTATGAAATGTCAAATATCTGTGTATGTATTTTTTCTTGCCTATTTCCCAGACAGAGATGTAAGAATAGATGCTAGGATAAGGAGCTTCTCTTTATCTTCATTTTGGGCTTGGGTTGGTACCACTGTTTTCTATCACTCTGTATTCTTCAAACATCTTCACTTCTCACACACCAACATCTTGGAAATTTAGCGTGACCACACTTCCCATACATTTACCATTGCTTTTTAAAAACTGTGGTAAAATACACGTAACATAAAATGTACCATCTTAACCATTTCTAAATGCATGGTTTGGTAATGTTAACGTATATTCACATTGTCATGCAACCAATCTCCAGAATTCTTAATCTTGTAAAACTCAAGCTCTACACCCTTTAACCAACAACTCCCCACTTCCCCATCCCTGAGACCCTGGGCAACAACCATTCTATTTTCTCTTTCTGGGAACGTGACTATTCTAGCTACCTCGTAGAAGTGCAATCAGTATTTGTCTTTCTGTGACTGGCTTATTTCAGGAGCCCAATGTCCTCTGGGTTTATCTATGACGTAGCATGCATCAGAATTACCTTCCTTTCCATTGTCTGTAGTGTCCACATTTTGTTTATCTGTTCATCCGTTGATGGATGCTTGGGTTGCTCCCACCCCTTTGAATAATCCTGTTGTGAACACGGGTGTCCAGCCATGGTCTTATAACCTGAGTCACGTGTCCACACCTCCGACTGCTTTTCTCCTTTTGCAGGGACTATTTTTCATGAGATGGGTGACACCAGACAGGGGTCTTGAAACAGATGAAAAGAAGATGCCTCTTCCTGAGCAAGTCTAGGAAGCCCTCCTGGAAAATGTCTTTCCTTCCCTTTTTGACTCAGAAGGGGGTGTCCATCCCTAGACCAAGCATCTTGAGCATGCAATATTATTGAAGAGAATGGGGCAAGACAAAGGTCCTGGGTTAGGAAACCAGTGTTTGGGCAGATGTACATCCAGCCTCCCAGGAGGGGACCGCTGAGGACCCCTCTGATAAATATTCCCTGCCTAGGGTAGTTAGCAAGAGGCAGGGGAATCAAAAGTTGAACTGAAATACAGAAAAGAACAAAACTCTAAACATTTATAAGTGCAATAAAGTTTATAAGCAAAACTTTATAAAACTTGGTAAGCCTAAATTTAAGGAGAACTAGTCCTAGGTGAAGGAGCTTTGCGAATTCTGAGTCTTGGCTCTGCTACTAACTAATCACACAACTTTTGATAAAACCACTGAGCTGCTCTGAGCCTACATGTCCTCACCTTAAAAACAGGAAAAATCATACCTGCTTGGCAGGCTCATTTTGAGCGTTGTGATACCAATCATATAGTTCACTCAGCAAATGGTAGATCCTTTCGTGCCATGACTTTTATGGTTGTTAAGTATAGAGGCTAGACGTTGGGCCAAGGAAACTCTTATTTTTCATGTGGGGGCACAAAAATAATCAATGTGAAAGAACTTTAGTATTTTAGTAAAAATCGAAGTCTTTCTAGCTTCACATACATGTGTGTGGAACCCACATATTTGACAAAATGTATCCACTGCGGATGTCCTTTCTTAAGAAACTTTAGATGCTAAACATAGGTACTCCTGAAAAAATTGACATATTCCAGGTTGATGAGTAATTCAGTATTTATAAAGCTGGTGTTTAGACATGAAGGCCATTTGGAGAAATCGTAGGTTTCATTCTGTCTGTGCCTGGATTAATGTTACACATCAGAGTCTAAGAATCCCCTAAATAAACACCATATGCCTCTGAATGTTGACTTTCTGATTCTGTAGCCAATCCTTTTAATAAATTTCAATGCGCAACCTACAGTCAGCATCCTACTCCCTTAAAGGCACGTAGTCATGTGGCAGACAAAGAGGTTCCTCAAAGTGCTGTCACAGCTGGGCATATATACACCCTCTTAATTATTTCCTATTATTTCCTCTGCTAATTAATTCCTAATCTCTCCTGCTCAGGAAAGCGTATCACTCCAATAGTGGTTTTAAGAGTAGTGTAAGTGCAGCTGTGTTCTTGCCACTGATGTTTCTAGCCCTGCAGAGACACAGAATGAGCAAGAATGACTGAATGACCGCTGCTCTCTCTTTCATCAAGAATGGGGAGTATTCTTGTATTCTTCTATCCATGGTGTTACACACTTCACATCCCATTCATCATTCCATCCACATCATACAGCGGGGCGCAGGGAGGCTGCTGAGATCATCAGTAAACAATGGTCTTTCACAGCATTCTGGAAAGCATGTGAAGGGACTTTTCCCTCAATGTTGATTCCACAGAGATGTGTTGAACCCTGGTGTGTGTTCCGTCACTGTGGTGAGACAATGATGAATAGCCCAAAATCCCTTCCCAAGGTTCTACTGCCTTAGGAAAGAGGTGTATGAAGTGATGGCTTACATTTACTCTGAGCACTTACATACATTGACTCATCATCTGCACGGCAATCTCATGAGTTTGGTATTACCCATTCCCTTCATCCCCCCCTCCCCATAATATCATGATGCCTAAGATGAGTGCTTATTCAGCATCACATCAATAGCCAGAAATTAAACCTCAGGATTTTGACCCTTGAGAATATAGTGATTCTTCTACACACACACACACACACACACACACACACACACACACACAAGAATTGAGGTAAAAGATGATGGCTATCATAGGACATGGGCAAATGTCCTGAAATGGGTGTTCAGGAAAGGGACCAGGAAGGCTAATATTCATATGGAGCTCTGAAAACTGGATAAGATTTGAATGTGAGCAGAGGAATTTGGGGGAATGGAGAAAGACTGGTGATCAGGGTCCACACTGAGAGTAGGAGTTGCTCTGTTCTGCATGTGAGCTTGTTGGTGGCAAGAGGAGAGTCAATACAAGGTTAAATTGTTATTTTATTTGGTAGGCAATAAGCAGCCAGTGAAAAGATCTGAACAGAAAAAGAGGACATATTCTTAGCCGTCCTTTAGGACATGGAGCTGTAGATGGGTGCAGATGGGATGGGTGGTGACAGAGTGAAGGCAAGGACAAGTCACTGGCAACAGTCTCTACAGCATCCCATTGTCTCCCTACAGAGCACTAAAGGCTCAGGCGGGACATCGTCAGGGGAGAGAGGAGAAAATGGTTTGAGAAAAGGTAGACTCAGAATCAACGGGACTGAGCCAAGGGGTCGATCTCCGAGGAAGGAGTCAGCTGTTCTTGAATGTTCTCTGAGGATTTATGAGGCAGGAAAGAGAGAGGAAACATTCTTAGTGGGAATTGATGTTGTTTCTGCCATGTCAGTCTTGGCCTGCCCCCAAGATAACCAGACAGACAATGGATGACCACTGAATCCTTGATGATTTTCCAATGAAGAGAAGAAATGTGAACTACTGGAGATTATGCATGGAGATTTCTCCTGCTTCACGGGGAATGGTTTCCAATGCTGAATCAATGATTTTACTCTACATTTTCTTTCTTTTTCGTTTATTAAAATCAGAAGAGTCTTTCAGAATGACTACTGATTCAGAAACTTGAAGGCATTAAAAAATGTGAAGTGTTTTCTCTCAGATTAACACTGTTCTACTGCTAGAAGTTAAAATAAGTCATGTAATTATGGATAATATTTATTTGACACAGATTGCTGTTATGAAAGCATCTTTGTATGTATAAAAATGCTCATAATTGGGGAAACACTTACACGGTAGCCACCTGGGTAGAGTCCAGAGTATACATGCGTATAAAAACAATTTTATGTATTTTACTTTTTTTTTATAACATCTATTACTTGTGGTTAGTGATCTTTCATTGCCTTTAATTTGTGGACACTTTCTAACCACCACTTGTGGGTCTTCAGGGAGCAAACTCCTTCACAGAAACATTTATTTGCCACCACAAAGACCGTGAGGATAGAGAGACAATTCAATATTTATTCTGTGTTTAACAGCATCCTTTGAGAGTTGGAGCGAGGCTTTCAAAATGTAAAACCAAAGAAAAAATCATCCCCCAATCCAACCCACCCCCTGGAGTTCTGTGGAGAATGGAACAAATAGGCCTGTTTCTAATACATGTCGTCTGGGAGGCACTTCACAGTGTACTTGACAAAATGATGGCATTGGAAAAATGTAATACAAGAAAAATAAAGCAAAGCTCTGTCGTTGGAGTGTTATCTTATACGATATAGAATTATTCACCTAATCTTTCTGTGTCTCCCCCACGCAAAGTCACCGACAAGCTCGCAACGCGGGTTCCTTCCATTTTTTCAGTGGGGAACATAGGCAAACTATCCACTTTTCTGAATTCTGGTCCTCACATATGGAAATGGAAGAAGAGGACACCTGACTGACTCACGTATGTCACAGAGCACTGTGAGGGTCAGGATCGAAATGAGATGATGTTTGGGGAAGTGTTTATAACCTGTAACATACTACACACAGGTAAGACCTTATTATCTTTAGATTGGGACACTAATACTCTTCCTTTTCTACTTGGTAAGGATGTTGTAAAGAGAAATAAGGTAACATGTATCAAGCACTGAGGGCTTGGAAAGAAAGATATGCAGATGAAGGGCATTATTATCACTTATTACCTTATAATTAATTATATTAACTTTTAATGATAATCCAGAAAACACATGTGTTTGGGCTCTGAATCTGTGGGGAAAAAAAAAATTCAAAAGTTGAAGTACTGGATTTATTTTCTTTTGACTCAAAAAGTGGAGTAAAATCTGGGAAAAACATAGCTTAGGAAGTTGAGGGTCAACCTGAATGATCCCCAGGATAGATCTATGAAAAGGGGTGTGTAACTGTATATTCTTTGGTATCTGGAAAAGCCAGAATTCAGACCTTCCTCCCTGAACTTGTTAAAGACAGGCTTCTTCAAACTGTGGTGCTTTGTTGAATCTGAAGAATATTCAAATATTTAATAATGAAGGCAAAATTTGTCCCTATGATCTGCCCTTTAAAATTCTGTATCCTACTCCCTCCCCAAAGAAACAGTTTCAGTGCCGAATGAGAGACTCAGAACAAAGCAACTTTAGATCCGGGGGTGCGGCAGTGTGTGTGAATAATTAAATTTTTCATATTTTTATTTATTCACTCTCCAATTAAAAGAAATTAGTTGGATTGTATGCTGTCAAATTTGGCAACTCCACTAATTTTCAGACCAAAGCAAAGCACCATGTTTCAGTCAGAAATCTTATATCTTGTCAGTTGAATTAACTTAAAAAAATGGCATAATGTAGGTGAACAAAGACTCTTGGGATTCCTAAGGGATATAAAATGGGCTCAAAACAAAGATAATGCACTGGTTAGGGGCGCCTGGGTGGCTCAGTCGGTTAAGGGTCAAACTCTTGATTTTGGCTCAAGTCATGGTCCTGGGATCGAGCCCCGGGCAGTCTGCTTGAGATTCTATCTCTCCCTCTCTGCCTCTACCCCTCCTCCTGTTCACACTTGCTCTCTCTCTCTTAGATAAATATATAAATCTTTAAAACAAAAGAAAACAAAGATAAAACACTGTTTCTAACATATAGGGTCAAGTAACCCATTCTATTGACCCCATCTTTATGAGACTATCAGAAGAGGCATAGGGAGTTAATTTTAATATTTTGGAGTTATAAAAGAGTGTCACAACAACATTTTGGCCAAAGAAAGTACTATTTACTGAATCTTTCATTTCTAAAACCTCTCTAATTTTCCAAAAATATTAAGCATGTGATAAGTAAAACATTTTGATTTGATTGCGATGAGTAGCACTAAGTTTGCCCAAATATCATAAATTAATAGTAGGATAATATTTTAAAATAGTAATCCTGTCATACACACACCCACCCCAATCAAGGCAGAAACTAGTTTATTAGAAACTCACTGAAGAATTCAGATAACAACGCAATCAGATTCCAAGAGTTGAATTGAAAGCCCAGCTACGGCCATCGCAAAAGACTGAAAAGCAGGCTAGAGGAGCAAGAAGAAGCTCATGTCCTCTGTCCCCCCCTGACCTCTCAGTAGCTGACAATCACTTGAGCTGGGGAAACAGAGGGCCAGGGAGGAAGCAGGGTCCCCCAAAGGGTCCTTGCACTCTGCCTCTGTTGCAGGTTCAAGACCTAGTGGAGGGTGCAACAGGGAGGTTTGAGAGAACTGAGAGCAGAAGAAAGCGGTGTCCTCTTCCCCAGGAGAGCCTGGAAGAGACTGTGTGTGGCCCCTAGGAAGAAGGGCTGAGCTGCCCCACAGAGTTCCCTGCCTCCAGGCTTGGGATGGAAGTAGTAGAATGATTCCCATGCACCCAAGAGCAGCAGGGAATGTGAGGGTCTTGGAGGCAGCCTTGGCTCAGAGCGGAAGAAGAATAGCAGAAAATCAGTGAGACCTGGTGGACTTGAATTGGTCTTTGTGTTAGGAGTAGGATGGGGTACTCCCTGCTCTGCTCAAAATCCTTCCATGCTGTACCTGTCTTCCAGCCCCAGGTGCACGTAATGAGGGGTAGGGATGGAGTGAGATCACGTCTCCACTCCATCACCTGGCAGGGGACGGGCTTGTGTGTTTACAGAGACGACACGAGAGAGAGTTTGTAGACCTGGTCCTTACTCCAAATGTACACAGAGCAAACTGGATTTCTCACAATGACCAGGGAATGCGTAAGGCCTAGGACTTCCTGGAAACGTTCCCCAGGGCCCTTTCGCAAATCTCAGTTCTCCTTGGGTTGGGTTCTGTGCTAGATAGCGCTCCGTTTTCTGCCATCCAGAAGTCTACGTGGCTCAAGCGAGAGTATCCCCAACGCTGACCTCTTGTCTCTTCATGCTGGCTTCCATCCTCGCTTCCCTTTGATTCCATCTACTCAGGTACAACTTGCACTATCATTTCAGGGTTTAATGCTTTTTCCAAGGCACCACATGACCTTTACCAGATGCACGTCCTTAAGGAATATGTTGCAGGCTTTCTTCCCCCCTCTTGCTCCTTCCTGCCCCCACAACGCCAGTATGCAGTGCGCACGCTGCCGCCCACTCCAACTCGTCCACATGCCGTACTTCAGCTTGCTTTCCTCAGAAACGAGGCTTCCTTATATAACTTCTCTGTGAGAAAGCATGAAGCCCTTTTGTTGATTAACACAGTATTTTTTTAACTGTTGATTTCAGCTGTCTGGCTGGAAGGAATCTCTGTAGAAGTCTTAGAGCCAAAATGAAGTCTTAGCCCTACAGGCTGAGAGATGCGGTGCTTCCTTGAGCTACCGTACTAGCTAACCAAAGGGATCTCTCCGGTATTTAAGTGGTCAACTTCAACCACACCCTGTCAAAGGGACCATACCGTGTAGCCTGACTAAACTTTGAGAGCCGTGTCTATAATTAGAATGCTGTAGGGAGCTGGCTTGCTGGCGTTTTGTCATCTGTGCATACTGAATACATTCCCATAACATTGTTTCAGTTAATCGTCCTTTGGGGTCCATCGTGGGGGGTCTAAAAGTCGCTGCTCTTGTATTTCTTCCTACCACGGAGCCTTTGTGAGCACAAACATGTTGCTGAGCTCCTAGGAGATACTGAGCGTCTGTCTGCCCGTGCTTTTTCCCCCCACCGTGTGTGTTGGGAAGGGTGGGGATGGGGGGTGGGGAAGGAATATCAAAACAACAAGAAGGAAATTTACACGTTATTTTAAGTATTAAAGCTGAACTCCGGATATAGCTCTTCCTCAGTGTGGTATGATTTATAACCCAGAATGCTGGAACATTTAAAAATGCAGCTCCGAAAAAAACCCAAACAAAACAAAAAAAAACAGTGTCCTCATTTATTTAAGTTTTCCACTCACTACTTCACATTGTCCCTGCCCTTGGTGACACCGGCCGCTGCTTTGGCACAGGGGTTGACAAACTGTACAGACAGATGTGAAACAGTCTCCCCGGCAAATACTCAACTCTGCATTTGAAGCCTGAAACCAGCCAGAGACAACGTGTCAGCAGATGGGTGTGGCTGGGTTCCAATAAAACTTTATTCGTGGGCATTGAAATCTGAATTTCAGGGGCGCCTGGGTAGCTCAGTCACTTAAGTGTCCCACTCTTGATCTCAGCTCAGGTCTTGATCTCGGGGTCGTGCGTTCAAGTCCCGTGTTGGGTTCCACCGTGGGCGTGGAGCCCACTTAAAAAAAAAATAAATCTGAATTTTGTATCGTGTTCATGGGTCACAAAATAGTCTTTTGATTTTTTTTCAGCTGCTGAAAGACAGAGAAACCATTCTGAGCTTGCAGGGTATACAGAAATGGGTGGCAGGCTGGGTTTGGCTCATAGGCCATAGTTTGCGGACCTCATTTATCATCATCCAGATATAGTCACTTCCTTGGCTCGGGACAAAAAACCAACTGTTTGCTGTAGAACTTCAACTTGACGACTCCTTCTGGCCACAGCCAAACATCATGTACCAGGAGGAGTTTTCATTCCATCCCTCAAATGCTTCCACTTGTTAAGCCAGAAGCTTCTATGATGCAGCGGGAAAAGTATTAAGCTCCTTACAGCCCATGCATGCGCCTCTCGGGTGTCCCAGACACCAAATCGGATTATTACCACACGGCCCCAGTGCACTTCATGCAGGCCAATGTGCTTTGGACATCTAAAAAAAGCTTCCTCCGCCTGCCTCTGTGGGTAAATTCGGTAGTAGAAATAGGCAGCCCTTTGCTCTCAGGAGACAAGCCCAGAGGCCACTCTGGCCATCAGGGCTCTTGCAGAGAGTGCCAAACCACAGCTGGGAAGGGGTGTGAAAGGAGGAGTCTGCAGCAGCCCAGGAAACAGCCCAGCTGGAGAAGGATGTCAGGACGGACAGAGGCGGCTTTCCACAGGCCGGCCCTCAGAGACACATGAGCAGCCAGCCAGTCTTTAACTTGCTGGCATCGTGGTGAGCCTTGGTGGGTCTGCCATTTCCCCTGATCTCACTCTCCCTTCCTTGGTGGGCTATTCAACTGTTCGCCCTTCTAGCATTCCCCAGTTCTAACCGGGGAGATGGGGTGCTCTGGGCTCCAGATGATCGCCTCCCCCTTCTGGTCCCAGAGAAGAGAGTGTTCATCCTATGGAGACGAGGAATAATCTTCCTATGATCCAGTCATCAGGACATGACTTCACCCCAGAAACCTTCTCTGCTTGCATCCCCCAGCCGTCCTCGCTCCCGGCTCCCTCTCTCTATACCCACAAGCACTATTTCTGTTCAGCCTTGGCATTGAGATTTTTAAAGGCTGTGGGGCAAGAACAGTGATTTATAATCCTTGTATCTTATATTGCCCTGTACATGGCGAATCCTCCATTAGAACATTTTGTGGATTAAATGTGGAGGGAGTCAAGCAGAGAAAGACAATTATCATATGGTTTCACTCATATGTGGAACATAAGGAATAGCACGGAGGACATTAGGAGAAGGGAGGGAAATCTGAAGGGGGGGAAGTCAGAGAGGGAGACGAACCATGAGAGACTCTGGACCCCGGGAAACAAGCTGAGGGTTTCAGAGGGGAGGGGGTTGGGGGGATGGGGTAACAGGGTGATGGGTATTGAGGAGGGCACATGTGATGAGCACTGGGTGTTATATGTAACTAATGAATCATTGAACACTACATCAAAAACTAATGATGTACTATACGTTGGTTAACTGAACATAATAAAAAAAATGTGGAGGGAAGCATTTCAGAAGGTGTCTATGCAGGGTACTTGGGGCTCTCACTCACGTACTTACTCTCCCTCAGATCATCCCTTATGTCTGCTTCTCTTTTATGCCATTTCCTCAATGCACTCTTCATTGCCAGAATGAAGGTAGGTCTGGCTGCAAGAGCTATCACCCCACAGACCTGCAGCATCACTTTAAGGGGTGAGGCTATTAGGGTTTGCCACATTGTGCCTCTTTCCTTCACCCAGTGTGTCTATAGACAATAGATTATACACACAGACATACACACACACACACACACACACATATATACAGACATATGGACATATGTATTCTATTTATGTAAGTCACCAATTTCCATTACAGAACCATAAAAAATAAAATAGTCCATAATTGCACAAGAAGTAATCACTGCTAACATTTTCACACCAAATTTTTTACCCTGATGCAACCATTATCTTGCTCTCAGGAGACTAGCCCAGATATTTATTAATGTGCTATTTTGGAATAGATTAATGGATTCCCATTCAGATATGAAGTTAGCTACTCCAGAATTTCTATGGGTGATACGTGAACTAGTTTTGGGTAGTACATGGAGGAATTTGTTTTCTTGTAAGTGATTTTATTTTTCTTGGTAATAATTTGACTAATTCAGGTTTGGGACACACTGCTGGGTTTGTTGCTAACTCACACATTTAGGTTGCCCCGCTAGGTACTCTGTGGGAGAGTCAAAGCTGGTAAGACATGGATCCACCTGGTGAATCCCTCATGACATTCATTACTAAGATGCTGGAAAACAGGTGCACACTATGATTTCTATGGATCATGTTCCATCCCTGCTACGAAACAGCAAACTGTGAGCCAGGTATCAGAATAGTCATCAATGTAGGAAACTGAGGCTACTCTCATTTCCTGATGAACAGCTCAAGTGGGGCTCCTGAGTGATTCTGTCATGCAGTTTCAAGGATGCAATTTTGGCAGGGGCTGGCTATGGTCCAGGTTCCATGGTTGCCTAGGTTTTGCAGTGTCTGTGAAATTGTGGCTTACTGACATCAGGGAGGTGGAGAAGCTGTGGACCGGCTTGGACGGAGGGGACAAATGATACAGTTGGCAATCACACGAGTAAGAACCACCAACACCTATGAAGCACTTGGTCTTTCTGAAGTAGTGGAGGAAGGGTGAAGGGAAGGGAGGAAGAAATGAAACTCATTAATTGGCTTTAAAAACTATTTCTCACAAAATGCTGCAGCTGCTAAGGAAAACAGCATGGCGTTTCCTCAAAAAAGGAAAAAAAAGGTAGAATTACAATATGATCCTGCAATTCCACTTGTGGGTATGTACCCAGGATAAATGAAAGCAGGGACCTGATCACATCGCTGTACTCCCACGTTCACGGCCACATGATTCCCAGTAGCTGCAGGTAGAAGCAACCATGTGTCCGCCCATGGACTAATGGATGAAGCAGGGGAGTATGTTTCAACCTTGGAAAGGAAGGAAATGCAATACTCGCTACAACATGAAGGAAACTTGAAGATATTGTGCTAAGTAAGCCAGTCAAAAAGGACAGATCCCGTAGGACTCCACTCCTCTGAGTTACCTCGGGTCGTCAGACCCAGGAGGACAGACAGTGGGATGGTTGCGTCAGGGAGGGAAGGGAGGATGCGGCATTCCTGTTGGTGGGCTTGAGTGTTCCTCTGGGGAGAACACAGAAGTCCCGGGCACGGACAACAATGCACTGAATGCCCCTGAGCTGCACCCTTAAAAATGGTTAGAATGATAGCTTCCTGTTACGGATATTTTACCACGATTTTTTAAAAAAGGATTAAAAAAATTTCTTTTTTCCTTCTTTTCATGCTTGAGTAGCTCTTTTCTGTCCATGTGTCAGTGGCCCAGTGTGGGTAGCAGCCCAGATACAACACACGTGTACAAGTGAAGGGGTTTGTTTTTGTTTGTTTGTTTTTTATAGTAACGCCATAACAAGCCCTCCGCTCCCAGGCAGCCTTACTCCTGCCGGAGTCCTCTTCCTCGAGATGGAAAGATCCACCACAGGACGGGAGGCCCCTTTTGTATTTGCTCCCTGAAATGTCACAGGCCAGTTGAACCAGCAAACGATGGTGAAGTTCAGTGACATCATCCTTGGACAAAGGACCTGCTGAGCAGTACTCCCTCACCTCTGTCATCGGTTTCCTTGTCCATGAAATGGGCCAAGCATTGATGGAAACTCAGGGTAGACATAAATTTGTCCAAACTGGACCCTAACGATCAGGGAGTACACAGGCAAGCCAATCCGTTGGGAAAATGATGACGATCCCTTTCCTCCTCCTACAACCTCCTTCCCCAAAGGCTCACCTGGCACCAAAGGAGACTAATCCTCCCCCTTTAAAATAACAGGTAAAGGCATGTTGGCAACTACTTAACGTGGTGCTTGGGCATGCAGATTCTGAAGCCAGTCTGCCCATGTCTGACTGTTACTACTAAGTGTGTGATCTTGGGCCAAGTTATGTGACCTTAGTTTTCTTATCTGTGAAATAGGATGATCCTAAGGGTATTGACTTCAGAAGCTTGCTGTGGAAGTGAGCTAGTATTTGTAAAGCACACAGAGGGAATTTGGTGCCTGGTGTGGAGTATATGAATATTCATGATTTAGAGTTTGATGGCATCCCCTAAAGAGTCAGCATAGCAATATAGGGAGCTCTCCTCTTTGAGTCTCTTGATGTCTGTCTGCATGGAAGTTGTAAAGGCCGTGATGTTTTCTTTCTTTCTTTTTTTAAAGATTTTATTTATTTGAGAGAGACAGAGAGCATGAGCAGGGGAGAGGGAGCAGAGTGAGAAGGAGAAGCAGACTCCCCGCTGAGCAGGGAGCCCAACATGGGGCTCGATCCCAGGACCCTGGGATCATGACCTGAGCCAAAGGCAGACGCTTCACTGACTGAGCCACCCAGGTGCCCCAAAGCGTAATGTTTTTATTATAATTATTATTAATGCCTCCATCTTCTCTCCTTTGACTTCTAAATCTGAATTAAGGCAGAAAGGAAACTCTTCTATTAAAAAATAATGGTTATTTTAAATGATAAAAGTGGTATATGCTTAATGTAGAAAGTGTAAGAAGTAAAGACATTATTTTAAAATTCATTTCTGTACCTACCCCTTAGTGAAAATCACTCCTCACATTATACTCTTCCTTAGTTACTATCAAGTATCTTTTTTTTTTTTTTAAAGATTTTATTTATTTATTTGACAGAGAGAGACACAGCGAGAGAGGGAATACAAGCAGGGGGAGTGGGAGAGGGAGAAGCAGGCTTCCCGCCGAGCAGGGAGCCCGATGCGGGGCTCGATCCCAGGACCTGGAATCATGACCTGAGCCGAAGGCAGACGCTTAACGACTGAGCCACCCAGGCGCCCCTACTATCAAGTATCTTAATGTTTATTGTTTCTATATAAATTTTTTTTCCCCTCTTTTCTGGGGCAAGATCCCAGCTGGGAAGACCTATGGATAGAAAAAGTTAAATAAGCTTAATGATTTTATGCTTAATTTTGTATAAGAAAAACTGAACTTTTTAAATGTTTAGATTTTATCGTTACATGAAAGAATTATAATTATAATTTGGCCATGTTTACAAAGTCATTTGCAAAGTACTTTAAAATATGCATAATTTCCTACTATGCCACAATATTAAAAATGGCTTTCATTTAATGTATTAAATTGAAATAAATTCACTAATGCTGTGTAAATCTGGGCAAGGAGGATGATAAATTGTAAATTCCAAAAGTGTTTGAATGAATGATGTTAACAACTAGAAACAACACAGGAGCGTCTTCAAAGTTAGGCTGTTTCTGTACGTGAAGGCAATTGGTCAAAATCAATTTTTAGTTCTGAGAACGAGTCTGTTTCTGTGAGGAATGGATTCACCAAGGCTGGGTAAGTGACAGTGATGCAACAGCCTTGGGGAGCAGGGCTCAGTCTCTCTGCAGACTGTGTAACAGCCATCTAGGTGGGAAGGCCTTGGGGAAATGAGAATGGCACGGGAGATGCTCGGGGACTTTTTTCCCTTTTGCATGTTGTGTGTTCTTGGAAGCATTGGTAACTCATGCCTTTGTCTTTTGTTGCCCCTCAACCCTCAACCATCTTTCCACCCTTCTGTGCTCTTCCCTAATCCTGAAAGCCACACAAGTTGCATACAATAAATAAAAGTATTAAGCATGTTTATGGAAGAGCCATTGATCTCTGGTGTTATTTTTATCAGAAAGGAAAAGCAGTCCTGATAATAGGAATTATGATGTGATTCCAAGTAAATGGCCGTGCACTGGAGCTTCCCTATCTTCGACAAAATGGCCGGACTGGTGGTGGTAAATGAGCTGTCTTGTTGGCCTCTCCACTCTCGTGGGAAGTAGGATGGCAGCCTTCCCTTACTGAGCTGCAGCAGAGGGGAAGGCAGAGATTGCTAGGAGTGAGGGGACCTATCTAAGGCCACAGATGGGTCTCACAGGATATACTTTCCCCCAAACATCTCCCTTCTCTGGCCAGCAACATTCTGTGGACTCTGAGATGGAGGCGCTTCTAACTTAAACACTACACGTTTAATTGAGGCATCCGGTCGACCTGGTGTATATCTCTGAGAACCTTATGGAGGCCACTCAGGAAACACAGAGACTTGCTTTTTGCTTGTCCCAATCCATCTCCTGGAAGCCCGTGCTCACTTCAGTTGGAGTGCTTAGGTCAAACAAACACCGAAGTAAGAAAACATTCAGAGAAATGGTAGGTGGCAGAGCAGCTGGAAGGCCTGGAAAGGGCCAATATTTGCTTTATTGCCTCTGAGCTCATTACTTGCTCTGAGCAGGTTAGCCAGGAAGGGAGGATAAACACTGTTTAGTTAATAATTCCCGTAAAAACCCACAGAATGTCCTCTCTGATTTGCCATTGTATGCCTGGAGAAAGCACAATGTCCTCTTTGCTTATATTTTTTCCCAATCAAGTTTGAAGTCAGTGGACGGTTCAGCATGTGGGTAAATGGTGAGAGCTTGTTTTGTTTTTGTTTTTCACATCTTCCTCAGGTTAAGAATGTGAAATGGGTATGAGACACGTTCGGGAAAAGAGAATATTACTTGGGCCTCATCTCTTAATGCAATTTTAGATCAAATGGAAATATTTCCTGATTCAATATTTGCTGCCTAAAACTGATTTTCTTATTTCCAGCTTGGGGAGTTAAAAAGCAAGAAGGAAGGTGTCTATATTTTTTGGTACTGCAGTGCCCTAGAATGACCCACATGATTCATTCACCAAACAAATAAAATCCCTCTAAGAGCTGGTCAAAGACAGGCCTTGGACCAACTCATTCTCCTCATGTGGCTGAGCAGTGGGACATCCTTTGTTTATGTACCTTAATCTTAAAAGCAAACATTCTGATTGCATTAACCTTAAAGCATGTATGGGGGCGATGGGCTGGTGGGGGAAGGACAAGGGAGAAAGGGAGGGAGGGTAGAGGAGGAAGATAGTGGTAGAGTTTTCATTTAAAATTAATCAACAACGTTTTAAAATAGCTGTACCATGGGAATAAACAGTAAACCATAAGTAGCGAGGTTAAAATAAGTTTTATGTTATATTTCAAAGAGGGAATTACTGTATGCGTTGTCTGTGAGGCATTATAAAATGCACATTGAAAGCTTTCTTTCAGAGACATCTGCACTCCCTGGTCCCCATGTTGACCACATGCGTTGGTAGAACAGATGGTAAAGGTTAAAGGTAATAAAGTGAAATTTATCTCTATATGAAAATGTCTTATTCATATGAAGCCTATTTCTGTGTGAGCACAATTAAAAATAAGTAAACTTTTAAAATACAAACCTCAGCCTCAGAATTTTATTCTCTAAGTTACTGTTGGTCAGTCACTAAGGAATGCACCATCTCCAAAATAGGACAACGTCACTAGTAATTATGGTTGACTCTAAAGAAATCTTTGTGTCGGTAAAATTTTTTCATGAGCACCTGTTTTAGCAATGAGATAGCTGGTATTAAAACCTTGTTCCTTTGACAAGTATTGAACTTTGGAATATTAGACAAAAACATACAGAAGTTGAAAAGAAATGCGGCCTTTTCTTGTTGATTTGTTTCCCGTTTCAGTGTACTTCCCAACTGTACAAAATTATTCTCAGAGCAGGATTGTGGCAGATATTACATTGGAAGAACGAGTTCCACAATGAGCAGGGATGGTTATAGGAACTGATAATCCATCATAGTTTTGCTTTTTTCAGGCATAAGATACTGTTTTATTTTATTTTTTTAAAAGATTTTATTTATCTATGTGAGAAGGAGAGGAAGAGAGAGAGAGAGAGAGAGAGAACATGAGTAGGGGGAGAGAGAGAGGGAGAAACAGACCCCCCTCTGAGCAGGGAGCCCAACTAGAGGCCTGATCCCAGGACCCCGGGATCATGACCTGAGACGAAGGCAGATGCTTAACCGACTGAGCCATCCAGGCAGCCCTAAGATAGTGTTTTAAAGAAAGTTTAGTTATGTGAATAGGAAATATCATGGTATGATGTTCCTGGCTAATGGCTTACTGTTTTAAACTCAGACCCTAAATACTAACAAAGAAACAAAACTAAGTAAAAACACACAGAATACTTATGTTGGAGAGCAAAGTTAAAAGGATCCAGCAAACGAAATGAAAGTTATCCTTGGAGCACCAGTTAACAACAGGTGTGCCTGAAAAACATGGTTGCCAAAGATTTGGTACTTAAGAAGAACCTGAAGATGTACATGTTTTGTACACATCTTGTAAACAGTCTTGTATCCATCTATGAATCCTAGTAGGGGCCCCAATGCAGGGAGGTGAAATGCCCCCAGCCCAGTGGGAAGAGAGTCACATGGACACAGGGAGGGAAAGCTAGCAGAGAGCGGCTGAGAAAAGATGAAGAAAGAATGAGAAAAAGACCAGCACAGACACATGCCTTGTCATCATGTCTGCAAGTCTTTAAACTTTCTTGCAAGGATAGAGTTCGACACTCATATCCGCACCTAATAAATATTGTATTTTGCCTTATATAGACATTAGGTAATTACACAGTAATTAGGAGAGCAACGCGCCATTGATGTTCCTGTGGAATCTGGGCCCAAACCTTCAAGAATACCCACATTTTAAAGTAGACAAATATCTGTTCAAGCTCCTGGCTTTCCCCTGAATCACATTAGTTAAAGAGTCATGTGACACTGTGTGATATGCAATTATATTTTCAATGTTCTATGTAGTTTTATTGTTCATTTTTTTACACTGTGGAATTTTTGTGAATGGATGAATTGGTAATAAACCACAAAACCAATTTGAGAAGCAGGTGCTGGGCCTTTGACTGAGTCTCCTCCTTTGTAGGGTGTGCTGTTCAAATGATCTCCCAGCAAAATCAGATGTCCACATCATGAAACCTCGTGTTGCTGATAGTAAATGATTTCAGCGATCAATTCCAAAATGTCAAAGAATCCTAGTGCTTTGTGTAGGGCAGTGTGAGGTCAGTCCTCAAAAAATCATGGTGTTGTCTTCATGACATTCTATGTTTTAAAAAGGGAGATTTTATTGCTTCTAGATGACAACTTGGCAATAATCTCCAAACTTTAAAACTTTTCATATTATTGAACCTAAGAATTTATCCTCAGGGTTATGCTCTGTATTTAAGTATGCTTATGATATTGTTGAAAATCATATAGAAAAATCGAAGAGAGGGGCACCTGGGGGGCTCCGTTGGTTGAGCGTCTGACTCTTGATTTCGGTTCAGGTCGTGACCTCAGGGTCCTGGGATGGAGTCCTGAGTCAGGTTCTGTGCTCAGCAGGGAGTCTGCTTGAGATTCTCTCTCCCTCTGCCTCCACGCCCCCCATGCTTTCTCTCTCTCTCTCTCAAATAAGTAAAATCTTTAAAAAAATCTTAGGGAAACAAATACCTAAATGTCTCTCGTGGTCAAATAGATCATGCTACATTTGCTCAATGGAATATATATATGCCATACATGAATTTTTTTTTCTTCATACCATACATGAATTTTTTTTTTTTACTTTTTTTTTTAAAGATTTTATTTATTTATTTGACAGTGAGAGAGACAGCGAGAGAGGGAACACAAGCAGGGGGAGTGGGAGAGGGAGAAGCAGGCTTCCCGCGGAGCAGGGAGCCCGATGTGGGGCTCGATCCCAGGACTCTGGGATCATGACCTGAGCCGAGGCAGACACTTAATGACTGAGCCACCCAGGCGCCCCCCATACATGAATTTTTGAATAAAACTTAATAGCTTGGAAAATGTTCATGAATGATATGGCTATCTTTGAGCATTTGCCTTACTGGAGATACTTATTTATTGCCTGTGTGATTTTCCACACTATCCGTGATAAACATATATTACTGTGCAGGTGAAAGATGACACTAACAAAAATTCTAGTTTTGCAGAATGTGCAGACCAGTGGGGCCATCATCTGTCTTCACGTGGCTTCTCCTCTGCTAGCACAGCCCAGGGTGAGAGAGTCAGAACCTCCAGAGGTAAGACTTGGTCAACAGATCAGCATTTGGCAACCAGTAAAATCAACTTAGGCAAAGAGTTTCTGCAATTCAAACACAGACCCAGTGAAGCTGGGATTGCCGTGCGGAGGAGGGTCCTACGTGAAGCACACTGTGAGTGATTTGAAAAGAATTACAGCAGCAACCCAAGCAAAGCCGAGCGATCCTTTCTCCTCCCCGTCTTTCTATGCTTTGTGCATTCTTGCAAGTTCCGGCATCGGTGAACCGGTGAATCCTTCTCTGCTGTTTGCGTCTGATATCAGCAACTTATAACTGACTGTAAATTTAATTAGACCCAACCCGCCTACTGGTAAGGTAGCTAGCCCACTGCCAGATGTTTGGCAATTCCAGCTCTAAATGACAAATACGAGGATCAGTTCAATTGTGGAATGTTTGGAGCATTCAGGACTTCAAATATTTGTATGTTTAGCTGTTTTTGTTTGTTGGGCTCTACAAGACAGTCTCACGGGAGTAATTCTGTCCCGGAGACTAGCCGATCACCCAGAATACGCATTTCAGCACGACCTCGTATGTTCTCCTCGTCCTTAAATATGCAGCAGTTCTCAGAAAATCTCGTTTCTTGGGAAAATTCCCATCAACTAGAAGGTTTAAGAAACATAACTTAGAACTTTGCAGGATATTCCTTTCCTGACTGCCCCCCTTTGAACTGAGTTCCCTCTATTATTCCCTAACAGAAAAATTCTATTGAACAAACATTTACGGAGCACTCACCATGTGTCATTCCCTGTCCTCGAAAGTTTGCCAATATTCATGTGCTTACTCCTCATGACGATGCTATCAGGTAAGTGTGGTCCTGTGCCCTAGGAAACCGAGGCAGAGATGTTAGGTGCATTTGCTAAAGCCAGTTTTCTAGTGAATGGGAGAAGTGGGGTTTGAATCCGTGCAAGCCGTTTGCAGAGACTTGGCTTTTAGGCATTACATTATGTGGCCTCTCACACTATTACATGTTTATTTATTTTTTCTTAATTAAAAGTGAAGTCACTGAATCATCAATGTAAGGTAGAATATACTGTAGTATATTAGTAGTTACTGTAATTACTGTAGTAACTAATGACCTCAAAAACCTCAGTGGCTGGCAACCTCGAAAGTCTATTTTCACACTCTTGCTCCTTGTACACTGGGGGTGGCTACGAATGTCCTCCCTGGTTTCTCCACTGTGGGGCCCAGGCTGACAGAGCAGCTTCTCTCTGGGAAATAAACTGTGGGTCATTGTGGCAGAAAGAGACGAGACATCGCATTGGTTGGTGCTTCAAGTTCTTTGGGACATGATTCATGCTACCTTCTCCCGTATTTTGCTGGCCATAATGTCACACGACAGAGCCTCCCATTAATGGGACTGGGAATAAAGTCTTCCCCCAAGGAAGGGTATCGAATATCTGTAAGCAATCTATCACAGTGTCAATTACTCATTACAATTTTAGTGATATATTTATTACTACCTTTTTTATTAGTCTCCCTTATTCTATTTTTAACCCCACGGCTTTGTCTTCAGTGCCTCATACAGTATTTGGCACCTGCTAGGCACCCCACATATACATTGAATTGATGAGCAAATGCACACACTCAGTGATAGCCAGGGGTGGGGCTGGCCAGAATACAAAGTTTGGTATCCAACAGTGCACTCTAGTCCCAATTCTGTCCTTAAATTACTGTGCGATCTGGCACATCAGCCTTAATAAACTTCAGTGTTCTCATCTTTAAAACAGGGATGATAATAGTGCTCATCTCATAGGGGTGTAACAATGATTAAGTGAGGTGATGTTTGCCAACAGGGACCAACGGAACCGCTACTTGTTTACTGCATATTACCTAATTAAATACTCCATCAAACACAGATGTACTATTATTTTGTGGACCACAAAGGAGTGAGTTGCCAATTAAACAAATATATAGCCACCTTTAAAGTGGACTCAATTTCAGAGATGTTAAAATAACCCCCAAATGTGCATTTTTAGGATGAATGACATCGTTGTATTAGAAATTAAGAAGCTTACACAAATATTTTGTTTTAATGAAGTTGGTGATTCATGAATGGCCAGATTATACCAGTGATGGGGATTTTTCTCTACCTCTGATGTGTCAGACACCATGAGCTGCTTTTGCCATAGCCATACCCCTGCCCTTGCCCCCTCCCCCCCTTCCTAGAATAATCCTGATTATGTTTTGGGAAAGAGATAAACTCTAGCCTCAGGGAGTTCATCATAAATTTCATTCAGTTACGATCTCATTCCCTTTATTAGTGGTTGGCTTGAAGATAGTCGCGTGACCTAATTCTAGCAAATTGGACCTCCGAGAAAGTCTCCGTTTCACCTTCTGGGAAAATTGTTCTTCCCAATGAAGAGCCCCTCATGTGAGGAAAGACCTCCCTTCTTTGTTGGCAGAGGTATGTGTCATCTGGAACCGTGGCAGCCCCGTGGCCACAACGTGGAGAGGAGACTCACAGGTGGAAGCTTCCAACTCAAAGTGCCATTCCTCACCTCATGTTTACACATTAGTTTATAACACATTGAATGTTTCTGCTCTGAATTATCATTCTGATGGGTGCCAAATGGCGATTTTCTGTCATCATTTCTTCCACATTTATTATTGGTTGGCTTTCCATGAGAAGAAAGAGCTTTCTCCTGTATCTGTTTATTCGTTTGCGTATTTATCTGTTTCTTGATTTCTGTACATCCCTGTGGACTCAGGGGTTCCTATTTTATTCGATGTGTTATAATTTACTACTGTCAAGATTTATTTTGATGATCAATATTATCCTAGATTTGACTAGTTGGAGTCCCTTCAAGCTAGTTTCTCTCTTCTTTTGACAAGTTCCCATCGTTCTTTGAGTGTTTCCCTACTTCCAGCACAGCAACAGGTTCTAGGCTCATTCTATTCATTTCCTAACCCAGCCCTGGGATCGCTTATTGCTCTAGGGGGCCCTGGTTCCTTCCAGTGGAGGATGCTGTGTGGACACCAATATCTGGATGCTAGGTGTGCTCATGGCTACTGTGATATTGTTTCCCAGTCTCCCTCAGGGTACTGAGCTAGGAAATCTCTATATACACATAGACCCACTGCCTTAGTGTGTTTGGGCTGCTATAACAAAATGCCATAGATTGGGTGGCTTATAAACAGCAGAATTTTACTTCTCACAGTCTGGAGGCTGGAGGTCTGACAACAGGGTGCCAGTGTGGCCGGGAAAGTGTCCGCTTCCTGATCACAGACTTCTCATCATGTCATCACATGACGGAAGGATGAGGGAGCTCTGTGGGTTCTCTTTGATGAGGGCATGAATCCCATTCAGGATGGCTCCACTCTCATGACCTAGTCACCTCCCAAAGGCCCCATCTCCACACACCAGCATATTGGGGGTTAGATGTGAACATATGAAATCTGGGGGACAAAGATATTCAGACCATAGCACACACATTTATTCTCCTATTTATCTGTATGTACCATGTTCAACATGCTGAGTGTTCTGCGGATACTTCCCCCACCATCCCAGTGCCACGTGATCTATTCTGTCTTTCCCACGTCCACATCCGCAACCCCCTTCTCTGACAGTGGGGGACCCAGCACTCATTACCTCAAACCCCTAGTTGTCACCAATTTTCTGATACCATCCGGCTTTGCACACGGGCTCCAACCATCATGAGCCTGACAACTCTGGGTCACCCACTTTATTTGGGCTTTCCTAATGGCTTTTTGATGAAGGAAAGAAAAAAGGCAATAAATCTTTATCTAAAGAACTTAGGAGAAAGGGGGGAAAAGGGCGAGGGAAGAAGACTTAAGGAGAAATCTTTACATATATTATTCCATTTAAGGCTTACCGTAGTCTTATGAGAAAAGTGAATCATTCCCTCCATTTCATGGAGGTTGAGGTCTTGCTTAAGGTTAGACCGCAAGCAATCAACGAAGCTGGGATTAAACCCAGGGAGTCGACCCCTGGTCTGCAGACCCAAACACAATAGTCCACAGCCTTTTATCTGCCTGTCCTTGCTATTATCTGCATCCTGCATTCAATGCATTTATTAGTCTATGTGCCTTCCCCTGGTTGAAATCCTTAGCACCCAACGCAAGAAGAGTTTACTCCAAGTGCTAGAACTAATGTAAACAGGGAATTACATTATCACAGCTACATGTGGTGTTATAATTACATCAGAATGTGGCTCAGTCACTGGCATGTCGTATGCGCCACGCTGTCGCCATATTAGTGGATGTTCAGCCTTACTTTTATTAAGCATGACAATGCCCAGCAGGATCCATTTTGTCTGATTATCCTCAAATGGAGAAGAATATTAAAAGGCAGGATAATTAAAAATATATGCCCAAACAAAGGATGTGTCTACAATTCCTTTCCTAGTGCTTTGAAATAGTTCAAATTTCTCAGCTGGCTCTCGTGCACAGAGCACTAAAAGGATGTCTTAAATTTAGACATATGTCTTCATTCTGTTTAATGTGCCAGAACAAAAACATAGCTTGAGACCACCATGAATTGATGTCTAAGTGCTGGAACACTAGAGAACACTCGTATTTCCACAGGGCTAATGTCATCATAGAGTTTGTGATTGCACTTTCCCCTGTGAGAACACAGCCTTCTATTTTTAAGATTCGCTTCTTCCAATTCTATGCCCATATTCTTCCTTGAGTCCACATAATTAGGTTTTCTTTTATTTGATGCAACTTCAGAGAATTCAAATCATACTCCCATTAATGGCAATGCTTTTATTGAGAGCAAGGGAGAGATCCCAACACTTCCATACAAGGCAATGGGCCTAACAAATATGTTTTAAAGGATGAAAAAAGTTAGGTAAATTTATTGGAATATTTTCAGATTTCAGTGTACTTAAGGAGCCTTTAAAGAAAGCAAACGCATAGGTTTGTATCAGACAAATACGTGATTTTCTACATATGGCATGCTAAATTGTTCCAGTGGATTGGTACTTAGGATTTTTTAGTATTTTCATCAAAATAATGTGGCAGCAAGAATATTAATGAGGAGATCCCACCGCTCAGTCTTACCAACGTGAGGTCATACTAATCATCTGGTTTCTGGATGCTGGACCATGAGATTCTCAAACCTTAGGAAGGTTTCCTTTGGGGATAGAGTCAAACTGGAATGTCTTAGGGGGGAGAAGAAACTTGAAATATGTGATATGCTGAAGCAATTAAGTGAATGTACCTATTTTGAAATAGAAAAAAAAAATTGGGGACTTGATACTTATCTTAATGTATTTGGAAGAATGTCACATAATCAAGAAATTAAATTTTGGGCTGGGCTAAGCAGGTCTAAGTAGGAACTTGGACCTACAGTTTAAATTCATGGAGACATAAAATTAATTTCAATGTAAGGAAGGTCTTTCTTATGATGGAAGCTGCCCCCAAATAAAATAATCTGCCTAAGGAAGTGGAGATCCTTCATCACCAAAGGCATTCAAGAAGAGATTACCATTATCAGTGACATCATAGAGTAGTCCTTCTCAGAAGGTAATGTGCAGATACATCACCTGGGGTCTTGTTAAAATGTGGATTCTGATTCTGTAGGTCCGGGGTGGGGCCTGGCTTCTGCTCCCAGGTGATGCATACACTGCTGGACCACAGACCACTCTCTGAGTAACAAGGTCACAGAGGAATTTAAAGAAAGAAAAATTTATTCCCAATATGCCATGGGTCTAAGGCTTAAGCACATCAGTGTAGAAAGGTAATATAAACTTGACAGGAATAAGAGGGAAATAAAAAGAAAATGAAGAAAATCTAGACATCATCTTATTGCTACAGCTGAGAGTTCCAGAATAAAACTGGGCCCCAATGAAAATAAATACTCATAGGACCAAAACAGGCCTACAGCAAGGTGGCAGCCATCCCCAAGTGGGAGACGTTTGGTGAGAGCAAGGGAAACGGTCAACACAGAGAGCCACCCACAATTCAGGAAGAACTTCCAGGAAAGTTTGTGCACTCACTCATTTGCCATAAGGCAGCCAAGATGGTCCAGTTGGGCAGATGCTAAAACAAGGGAGTGAGGTTCAACAGGGGGTTTTCCAACCAGCCTTTTGTCCTCAGTGAAGATGAATGGAGATAATGTGGAGCTCTGAAAACCTCAGGAGGAAGTTGCAAAAATCCTGGTCAGAGACCGACTCTCATCATCACTGGCCACTTGGTGTTACTCACTGCTGGTCCAAGAGGAACAGGGAGCCAGGACTACCTGCTAAGTATCCACCCAGAGACCAAGCACAGATTTCTCTGCTACCTTATAGGACTGTGATAGAACTGAAAAGCCTTAGGAACACATATGCCTTTGATTAGCTGAAGAATCTTCAATTGCTCATAATTATTGAGTCTACCAAAAATCCAAATTGAACATAATTGAACATTTAGATATGGTAATAATGTAACAGGTGCTTTCCAAAAGCTCATGCTCTTTCCAGAACTTTGTTTTTATCCAAACTGGGGATTCCTGTGCTCTTCTGTATTTATTTTTCCAATTTCACATTTCAGTCTGAGCTTCCACAAAAATGTGTGTTAACTTTTGAAAGGGTGATTGAGTAACTCATTACATTAGGGGTTTTCACAGATCCCTAGTGTCTCATTGAGGCTGAAGTTGGCTATCTGTTCGGTCCAAAGTGGAGCCTCAATCTCTTGGCATTAACACAAACCTCTTATTCTTTTTCTTTTCCTTTAAAGCAGCATTTTAAATTTACATGTTCAAATCAAACTCATCAAGCTTTTCATTACAAATGAGTGACAATAAAATGTAAAGAAAAGCTTCCTTAAACCATCATCTTGGCAAAGAAACAACATATTGATAGATTTGGTGCAATTCTACTCTCTCTCTCTTTTTTTAAGATTATATATATATATATTTTTAAAGATTTTATTTATTTATTTGACAGAGAGAGAGATAGCGAGAGCAGGAACACAAGCAGGGGGAGTGGGAGAGGGAGAAGCAGGCTTCCCGCCGAGCAGGGAGCCCGATGTGGGACTCGATCCCAGGACCCTGGGATCATGACCTGAGCCGAAGGCAGACGCTTAACGACTGAGCCACCCAGGCGCCCAAGATTATATTTTTTTAAAGTAATCTCCACACCCAGCATGGGGCTCAAATTCACAACCCCAAGATCAAGAGTTACATGCTTCACTGGCTGAGCCAGCCAGGTGTCCCGCTGCAATTCTTCTCTTGATGACTAGATTAAAATCAACAGCAACATTGGCTATTTGACTTCTTTAAAATAGCAGAATTGCTACAGAGATGTCAACTGATACTGGATTATATTTCAGAATTATATTCAAGAGGCATAATTTTAAGACAGGTGTGTCTTAAATTTGGAGAGAGTTCAAGAAATAGTAGTGAAGATGAGTAAGTTTAGAAAATAAGAGTGATAGGAAAGAATTGGGAAAGAATCAACTTGCAGAAAAAGAAAGAATGAGAGCAATTTAAAATATTTAAGGTATTTTCTGGGCGCCTGGGTGGCTCAGTTGGTTAAGCGACTGCCTTCGGCTCAGGTCATGATCCTGGAGTCCCGGGATCGAGTCCCGCATCGGGCTCCCTGCTCGGCAGGGGGTCTGCTTCTCCCTCTGCCCCTCCCCCCTCTCATGTGCTCTCTCTCTCTCTCATTCTCTCTGTCTCAAATAAATAAATAAAATCTTTAAAAAAAATAAAATAAAATAAAAAAAATAAAAAAATAAAATATTTAAGGTATTTTCTATGTTACTATATGACATTGTAAAAAATTTGAAAGATCCTGAAAAGTATAAATGTGAAAAAAAAAAAAAGTCCACTTGTGTGTGTGTATAATCCTGTGATAAAAACAAGAGAAGGTGATCTGACTATTCAGCAAGGGAGATACAGATTAGTTATAAGGAAAAAAGCTCTTATAATGAATGTCTTTTGTTGTTTGATTTTGTTCTTTGACACTGAGGGCTAAAAGGTACAAAATTATTTTTAAAAGAAGATAATAAGTAGGATGACGTTTTACCACCCTGAAACTTACAGAGACCTGATTAATTTAAATATTTAACATATGAATATTTGGAATTCCCATTATCAGCGATCTGGTCCTAGTTCAGTTACCAATCTGTCTATAGAAGGACCATGTGCCTGAGTTAGTTTGCCTGCTTTTCACCAAATCTTGCTATTTCAATCTGCTTAGTTTTGGGAGGTGGGTTGATAAGGTTACAATTCTTTATCTTTTTGATTTCTGATCCAAAAGTTCCTCAGCTTAAGTGCTTCTAGTAAAATTTTAAAGGAATTTACAGAGATTTTTCTTTGAATGCTCTGCAACTGTTCTCACTTGAACACGTGACTCTTAAATATAATGCAGCATTCTGGCCCTCAGCAGAGCTGTCTGATGGCAAACAAAGAGGGCAGGAATGTATTAATCATTAAGCTGGCCAATACATGCATTTTTCTAGAAAGACTTGTTGTAAAAATACTCACTTTCCAATGTTATAGTTTATACCTAGTTTCAAAAAAGGTGATATGTAGGCCTTAAAATGCTTAATCCATTGCCCTATAAGATGAATTATTTTGAATTGTATATATTACCTGTAATTCCAGAATATATGTCAATTTTAGACATTTTTATCAACCACAGCATTGATCTAGAATGAGGGGGATGGCACAGATTCACTTATTAAACCTAAAATTCAGATGTACATGCATTTTTCTAGAAAGCCCTGTTGTAAAAATACTCACTTTCCAATGTCATAGTTTATACCTAGGTTCAAAAAAGGTGATATGTAGGCCTTAAAATATTTAATCCATTGCCCTATAGGATGAGTTATTTTGAATTGTATACGTTACTTATAATTCTAGAATATATGTCAATTTTACACATTTTTATCAGCCACAGCATTGATCTAGAATGAGGCGGATGGCACAGATTCACTCATTAAACCTAAAACTCAGGTCTTTGGAGAATGTTTAGATGTATGGTAAAATGTGCTAGTTATTTTTAGAAATTAGTGTAGAGCCAACAAGCAGGAACAAAACTACACAATGTTAAGTGGTTCAGTTAAAACAGAGCTAATGATAGTGATCTGATGGTTAAAAAATATATTTTTATTTGTATAAGGTTAAAATATGTATAGACCATCATATACAATAGCTTTCTTGTACAACTTTTTTTGAACATGCATCTAGTTTAGAGTCCTATAATAGTCCTATAACAGACTGACAGATCTGGAGGCTTCAGGGGTCTTACAGTATAATCAGGGAAGCACGACAGCCAGAGAAATTGTAATGAACACCATCAACCAGTAGATAGAGAGTGACAGAATTGAGATACGATCAACATGTTCTAAGGACTTAATATTTTGGAGGACTAAGTTATATTTTAAGAGCACAATGAGCAGGAAAAATATGTTTTGGATGGTAGAAGGATGATATCGATGTTTTGAGAAGAAACTGATTCTATGTTTCTACGGAAACACAGAGGCCTTAGAATGGCAGACACAAATGTGGGAAATTATTATGCCCGTTGTCTTCCTGGATAGTCAGTTAGGTGGGTATGTTTCTATCACGTGACTTCTGCTTCCCAAACCACAGCTGGCTGGATGATGGGTCAGCAGCTTCAAATCTATCAGGTTAGGAATGAAATACGTTCCCCAGACTTAAGTTCAGGTTACTCATTTCCAACTAGTGGGATCAAATTTGCTCTCTCATTTATCTTGCAAGGGCTTTGCTGATAAGCAGACCTGGAGGTTGGTGGGCCTTGGGCGAGCCCTAGGCCCTGTTTAGCTGCCCTAGTGTTTCTGACCTTCTTCCTGTAATTAGAACATGGATGCTGTTTGTTTCCATTTTTACAGGCTGTATTATCTTGTAAATCGGTTGCTTGCAAACGTTAGTTATACTGGAGGGTTTGTTGAGACACTGGGGACTGGGCCCCGGCTTCAGCTTCTCACTCAGTGGGTCTGGGGTGGAGCTGGACAATTTGCAGTTCCCAGCAAGGCTGACGCTGCTGACCCAGGGAGCTACACCTTCAAATCATTGTAATTTGCCTGGACTATCTTTGAAAATTCTCACAATAGGCCTGTGAGACAAGAATAGTTATTTCCTCCGTTTTCCAGATGAAGAAACAGGTACTCGGATGTTAAAGGAAATGTGCTTCGAAATGCACAGGTTGGAGGGGGCAGAGCTAAGTCAGCTGCCAGGTCATCTGATTCCGGAAGCAAAGGTCCTAACACGGCAGGCCGCCTTACAGGTTTGCTGGTGTCTCAGCGCTGCTATAGAATGAGGCATCCGAGGACGGCTGGGACCTTGGGATCTTGCCTTGCTCTTGCTAAGTGTCTTTTTCAACTCATTTCATAAATCCACATCTTAAAATTCTGCTACCTGAACCATATTTAATTCTGTGGCAATCCTGAAACACTTGCTTGGGACCTTTTAGCTGCCATCCCCAAGCCTGCTGTGGTGTCATCGACTTTTCCCCTGCCCTTCAGTTGTGCACCCCCCCCCCCCCCGCCACCGTGCTGGTTAGTGGCTGGGGTATCGAGCAATCCTGAGTCAGGCTGCCCGCCTATGGCGTCATGATGGTGTGTCATGCATTATGTTGATTTGATTTCTTTGGAAAATGAAATGAACTCTTTCATCCTCTTCAGCCTATCACAGATGAGTCTGATGATTATGAAACGGGGGAAAAGAGGGTGAGAGTTAAAAAATATTAGTGTTCCTTTGGCCGCACCCAGCAAGAGGGGCTTTGCTGATGGAGAGAGCTACTTTGGTCTGTAGAACCAACCCTTTTAACAAAGAGGGATCCATCAGACCATCATACTGAGGCGGTTACCGTTGCCCCTGAAGATTATTTACTGTTCCTTCTTAGGTTTCTAGATGCATCAAATTATCTGAATTTAAATCAGAATTTGGTTTTCCCAGTGTTTTTGTTGCTTCTAAATTGTGAATGAATGAATGGGTATCTACACCGGGAAGATCTATTTGACTAATATAATTATCCCAGACAGTGGCTCATTTAGGTGTTTCTTTCCTCAAAGTAGATTAACATATTGACTTTCTACTTTATAAATGATAATCCTATGATGATGTTATCAGAAGTCAGTTTTCTAGAACCTGATTCATTATTACAAATCTACTAAATTGAAGAGCAGATTCTGTTCTCAGTGATAACCCCTTCCAATGATCTGCAACCCCATTAAGAAGCATCTAACTCTCTGTGGCAGTGAGCCTCAACCCTGGCTGTACATGAGAATTATCTGGGAAGTTGGCTTTTTGATTTTTGTTTAAAAATTTTTTTGTTTTAAGATTTTATGTATTTATTTGAGAGAAAGAGTGAATGAGTGAGAGAGAGCTCATGAGCAGGGGGAGAGGGAGAAGCAGGCTCCCCACTGAGCAGGGAGCCCGATGTGGGGCTTGATCCCAGGACCCTGAGATCATGACCTGAGCCAAAGGCAGACGCTTAACCAACTGAGCCATCTAGGTGCCCCTGGTTTTTGTTTTTTTAAATATGGATGCCTGGGCCTCAGTCTAGGAAATTCTGGGGTGCAATCTGGACATTGCTCAAGCTCTCAAGGTGTTCCTAATGTGTATCCAGGGTTGGAGAAACACCCATGTACAAGATCACTGCTGTCTTGCCTGAAAATGCTAATGGTGCTTACAGGTGCTGGTAAAATGTTGGTTAGAGAAGATGTAAGCAGTATTTGTGTTTGCTGTCTTTTGTTTTCTGGACAGGGCCCTGACTAATGCTTTGTGTGTGTGTGTGTGTGTGTGTGTGTGTGGTAAAACAACTCAATCATTTTACGATAATGTAGCTACAAAAAATGGTTTTTTGGGTTCTAACCCTAGGCCCCAGAAAACGGACAGGCAATTGTGACTCCCTATCGCCACCTGGTGGCAGAAAGTACTACAGTCTACAGAAAATACAGTAATAGGAAGAGACAATCTTAAATCTCAAAAACCCAACAAAGTAGCAATGTTGGCCAGAGAGCTGACAAGTGTTTACACGTGTCCTGTCTGGCTGGGGTTAACAAAAATCCACAAGCCAGTCAGTGTATTGATCAGTTTCTTTTCTGATCTGGTTCCAAGCCTAATTTTTATTTTACTTTTGAACTTTAAGCTGTCAACTAAGTAAAATAGGAAATGGTCTTTTCTTCCCCCTTTCTGCATGAAGGATTTTTGAAGTTTGGCTGAAGTCAGTTGGCAGTGGTCTGCAGGGATTTGGATGGGGTAAGAGTAACTGTCCTTTTCAGTTATTAAAAAGTGAGTGCATTAACCATGTGATAAAAAATGCATTAATTAAGATTAACTTCAAAATTACCTGTTTCCAAGGATCACTTATCTGTTACCAGTTGCCGATGTAAGCTGCAATAGTTACTTTATAACTATCCACCAGGGGAGACAGTATTGGGAAGGCAGAAGTCGCCATATTTGAATGCTTACGTATTGAACTCACCAGCTATGTCACTTTAATTAAGTAATTTAAACATTCTGAGTCTCGGTTTCTCTGAATGTCAGATGGGGAGACTACTTATGTGAAATACATACCAATGTTCAGCCCATGGTAAATGGTGACTGAATGAATGATTACTAATATAAGTGATAGAAGTCGCCCATATTTGGGATGTGAATGGATCAAGTAACATGAGCTGCTAAACAATTTATGTTTTGCTAAGATTTATGATAGATGATTCCCTAAGAGCATGGGCTTCTGTGTTCAAATCCTGGCAGCTCCGCTCATCAGCTTCGTGATCTGATTTTCTTAAGTTCTCTGTGCCTCAGTGTTTTTTTTCCAACTGTAAAATGGGGATGCTAATTATACTTACTTCATTGTGTAATTATGACTATTAAGTGTGTTATTATATGTAAAATTGCTTAGAACAGGGCCTAATACAGGGAGCATTTTCAGTTAAGGTTAGTTGGTGTGCTGGTTGCTTTTGCTGTTGTTCCCTTATTTACCAGGTACTGTGTTAGGTCCCGAGACACTGACTTTGTCTGAAATTGCTAAACAGCTTAGTAATATCGTGAAAAGGGAACATACTGAAAATATTAAATTGTATTTAAGTGTACTAACAAAAGTAAGCAAACATTTTTAACTGCATTCCAATATGACTTTATTTTGACAAGATAGTTTAGGCAGTCTTTTGTTAGTTTACCGTGCTCTGCTTTTGAGTGCAATGCATGGGTTTCACATTGAAGTCACTTTTGAGGTCTGCCTCTGCCACCTTCTCTCTCCCTCCTCCTGTCCCCCTCCCTGTCCTGCCTTATCTGCTGATAAATGTTTTTAAGCATAGTGGAGGGAGGGTAAGAATGACAGCTTTCTGGAGGAAAGAGAGGGCTATTTAGGCCATGAGAAACTCATAATTAGGCATCAGTAGTCTCTCCCTCCTTCTCAAGTTCACATTTAATCTACAGTGACTAATAATCTAGGAAAGATTTAATATTTAATTAATTTCTATTAGTTTTTAAATTCTCTTAAGATCAACCTCAATCATTGCTGTTTGTTGTTGATAGACCAGAAAACATTTCTCTGCCTAATGGGATCTACTTCAAATATGTGACCTTTAAATTTGTATGTTTACCTAATTAAAACAAAGCATGCATAAAATTATCTGTTTACAGATTCCAATTTAAAAGCTGCACAGAGTGAATAAAGGCTGGAATTTCAGTTAAGGTCCTTAGCACAACATTTTGTAATAATCTTCACATGTTCTAGAACACAGAAAAACCATAATCAGAGAACTAATAACTGAAAAGGAAATGTTCTTGTTTTAATGCATTCCATTACCTTTGATCAAAATATCACTCATAGTTTCCAGAATCAACTCATTCTCTTTACTGAGAATTTTTATGAATCATCCCAGCAGTTTGGCCAGTTCAGGACCTTAAGAATTCAGTTCCCATTCCAGAGAGTTCATTCTTATTAACTCTTCTTAGTCTGAAACTGAGGTGAGCAAAGGGGAAATCAAAGCAAAGCAAACTACTATATGTATCTCTCCTTGAACTGTACATGAGAAGAAAAAAGTAACAGTTACTTTTTTCTGTTCATTCTGTAAGAATGACAGCTTTCAAAGTAACTGTTACTTTTTTCTTCTCATGTACAATTCAAGGAGAGATACATATAGTTGTTCATGTTGCTTTTCTCACCTCAGACAGAAAAACCATTAAAATATAAAAAGCTACAGGGGCGCCTGGGTGGCTCAGTCAGTTAAGCCTCCAACTCTTGATTTCAGCTCAGGTCATGATCTCAGGGTCATGAAATTGAGCCCCATGTCAGGCTCCACTCTGAGAGTGGAGCCTGCTTAAGATTCTCTCTCTTCCTCTCCCTCTACCCCTCCCCCCACACTTGCACTCTCTCTCTCTACATATATATACATTTTTACATATACACATATACACTCATATATATAAAGCTGTATATTCCCATCAGGAGCTAAAGCCTCCAAATGGTGTTTTCACATAACTGAAATATATGAAGGAAGGAAGCTGGGTATTCTATGCTGATGGTAATAACTGCTATTATTTTCAAAGTACCTTCATATCTATATAATTTTATCCTCATAAACATATGTTAGTAAATAGCGATTTAAACCCAAACTCTATATTTTTTTCCTATAAAGTAGTCAAAGAACAATATGGCAATTATTCATAGGTGCACTGAAAGTAACATAAAGAATGCGTTAGGTATAAATCATTGTGAAAGATATTTTAAAGTTAATGGTATATTACGTTGTACAAATATCTCATGCAAAATGACCCAGGGGTAAGTTGCTTACTTCTTATCACTTGACTAATTGATATATTTTCTTATACCAGATACTATTATCCTTCTTATTTCATCCTGGTAAGCAGATGTTCAGAGTTAAATATAATGCTCACAGTTCTTAAATTAGCCTAGACATTTGTTTCTGGTTTATTTAAGAACATTATAAGTTTTAATTTCTATTTTAGCAGTGCCACTCTATATGTTTTAGAAGGACGAGGAAGAGGAGGGGGAGGAAGAAGGGGAGGAGAAAGAGAAGTCGCCAACTCTAGCTCTCCTGGAAGCAGAGGTATGTAATAAAATAAGAGAATTATTTCTTAGAGTGGTCAAAGTGGGATTATGTATAGGATAGCAGACATCTTGGGAAAGTTTCTGTGATGCATGCTGATACACGCAGTAACTTCTTGCCAAAAGACTGAATTATATTAGAAGAACATGTGTTTTCAACCATCTTCCTATTCCAACCAGTAAAATGATTTAATTTGTGACCAATCAGAAGAACTGAAATAAACAGTGGTTCTCAATTCTTCTTCTTACCTTAGTCTCAAGATTGACTGGCATATAGTGTGACACCTTAATTATCTGCCCATTGAAATGAATCATTTGCAATGAGCATAAGAATCAGTTGTCCTATGAAGAAATAGACTAAAAACTGAATAAAATTTTTAGCACATTCAACAGATTTTCACCCTCCTTGACTTTTCTGCATTAAAATTTAAAAGGGGAAAGTAGATATTCATTAATTATAGAAGTGTCTGAGTATATCTACCTAGTTATTATGAATTTTGGATTCTTAGATTTTAGAAATGGAAAACATTTTAGCAATATTTTTGTCTGGCCGATACTTAGAAGTACAAGGGGACTTGAATAGAGTCTTTCTTCAGGCTTGTGAATAAGATCCTCTTGAGGCTAGGAATTTGAGTTTTTAGTACAATGCCCTGGTACACCACAGTCATTGAATGTGGGCTCCATGCAAACTGTGTCCTATCCCTAAGCTTCCCTTTGCTCATCGGTAAAATGGAAACCTCCTATCAACATAATGGGGCCATCAAAAGATAACGTATGGAAACTGCTTTGGACATAACTGGAATATGGTTAGCACAAAGTAACTTTCTAATTATTTAAAAACCACATTTTTAATGTCTTGTCCTAAAGTTAGGAATTGTAGAGGGCTGTTCACTCTCTGTAGTCAGATATGCATAGGTCCCTTGAGTGCAGATTTTTTGTACTGGATTAATAATTTGATATCTTGAAGGCAATGGGGACAAGTACTTCTATATTATTTATGAACTATTTTGATAACCAGCAAAAATGAAATGCCTTCCATACAGTACCTTGATTTCTTAGGCACACTCAATACGGATACACAAAAATAAGGACAAAATCCACCAAATATTTTGACATAAAAATTGAGTGATTATTACAACTGTTCCAGATATCATTTTATCTGGCAGAGGTAATGTTGCTGGGTCTCTGTTTCTTCAACTGCAAAATAAAGAATCTGACTGGTTGGCCAAGGTATTGCTCAGTTCTCAGACGACGATGTTCTTGTCAGAGGGTTGGATAACAATAATTTCCCTCAGAAATCCAGTCTCACACCGGCTGGCATTTTCTCATTTAGTCTTTCAAATCGATAGTGATAATACATTTTACAACTCAACAGTGGACTGGGACAGATTTTCCCAGTCATGCAGCTGGGGTAAGATTTTCCCAGTCATGCAGACCTTGAACGTTAGCTATAAGTAGGGAGTAAGACAGTCATTCCTCACATCCTCAGCGTACAAGAAGTATGGGGGGTTGCGGTTTGAAGTGCCTGGGGGGGCTCAGTCGGTTAAGTGTCAGATTCGTGATCTCAGCTCAGGTCATGATCTCAGAGTTGTGAGTCCAAACCCCATATTGGGCTACCTGCATTGGGCTTTGCACTGGGTATGGCACCTACTTAAAAAAAAAAAAAGAAGAAGAAGAAGAAGAAAGAAAGAAGGAAAAGAAAGAAGTATCAGGGGACTCAGGAGAGCTGGGAACAGATTAGTCATCAGAGTTCTTAACACTTGTCTGACTAGTAGCACGGAGAAGCCCTCCATTGGCCAATCATTTCCCTTCCTCTCCAGCTCCATTTTCCTGTCTTTCCTTTGCCCAGCCTCCACCCCGTAAACCTGGTCAGATAGTCCACACTTCTTGGGCCTCGGTCCCTTCTATACTATTATTACATATAACACAGAGTCAGAGTTACTTTTACTGAAGACATATTCTATCACAGATGCTCTGTTAACCGTTTTATAGACATTATTACAGTGCGGTCTCGTGTTTCGCGCATTAAATGATCATATGTCCCAGATTGTCACAAGCACTCCTATTTAACCCTACTGTCTCAATGTCATTAATGATTGTGCCCCCTTTTATTCTCAGAAATGATCCAATTAGGATAGCACAGTTGTGGTCATTATGTATAGATATTGCATCAGTTTCCTAGGGCCATCGTAACGAAGTAGCAACAGACTTGGTGACTTAAAACAACAGAAATTTCTTCTCTCACAGTGCTGGAAGCCAGACATCTGAAATCAAGGTGTCAGGGTATAGTGGGGCCATGCTTCCCCTGAAGTTCATAAGAAAGAACCACTCCTCACTTCTTCCAGCATCTGGTGGCGCCTGGTGTCCTTGATTTGTGGTGGCGTAACTGCATCTTCATGTGGTCTTTGTCTCTGTGTCTTTTCTCTTCTGTCTCTTATAAGGACACTTGGCTTGGATTTAGGGCCTACCCTAATCCAAAAGGATCTTATTTCAAGATCCTTGCCTTAATTATATTGCAAAGACCCTTATTCCAAATTAAGTCACATTCCAAGGTTTTGGGCCAACTTATCCTTTGGGGACTACAATTCAACCCACTACATACACACACACACACACACAAAATACTTCATATGTATTTTATATATATTATATATTTTATAAGCTAATTAAAAACCTATTACATAAATATGCATACATAATCGATTTTTAGCTAGCATGTAAAAAGAAAATAATGTCTCTTAATTACCCATAAAACACAGCATGCATAATATTGTGTGTACATCTCTATATAGGAATTTTTATTCACATTAAGGTTTGAAGCAGCTTGGTCAAACTAAAAGAGAGATAATAGGAAAAGTGTTAGAAACTCTTAGAAAATGTAAATAATTTATTATGTCTGTATGGGAATGATCAAATTCCAGGTGCTGATTGGGAGACTCTCCCTTGTATCCAGGGTATATTCATTCTGTTATAATAAGCCTTTTCAAGCTTAGTACACATTAATAAATTTTTATTAGGAGAATTAAGGAAAATAGATAATCCTTTCTCAGTTGTAAATGCCTCATTCTGATTTATCAGCTCTCCTTACATCACAGAAAATAAATTTTTGGCTCAGAGATGTTGAGTTTTCATTCAGAGTTCACATCTAGAAAACTGCAGAAGATTCTAGTCCTGCTGCAAAATAGATTATCTGAAATACTATGTCTTTGATAATAATTAATATTAGATAATTATATTAGATATAGTAATTGTATATAATACAGATACAATATAAGCAATATAGGTATAATGATAGGATATATACATAAAATTAGAAAATTATATAAGATTTCTAATAACAAAGGCAATACATTTTCATTAGTTTATATATTAAAAAATATATATTCGTGGTTTTTAAAATAGTGGAAATGGTTCTAAAGTTGTAAAGAGAAAAGTAATTCTTCTGGTTTCCAGTTTGTCTAGAAAAAGCACCATGATTCTTAGGCAAATTAGAATTTTTCTATGCATATTTAAGCATATGATAATGTAAAATACACACAAATATCCTTTTAATTTTACACAAATGAGATCAAACTTGGCATAATGTTCTGTAATTGTTTTTACTTAATACTGAAATAGCCTGTCATATAGATCTCCCTTATTCTTGCAACTGCTGCCTACCATGCATTTGTATGGATTTCTAAAAGTAACTTATGTAGATGGCTTTTGTAAACAATGCTTCAGTGTATTGGTACACATATCTGAAAATATGTGTGTTAAAGCTTGAGCATGAATTCTCTGAGGTAGAAATCCTTTTTCAAAGGCATGCTTATTTTGAACACTGAAATACTCAAAGATGCTGTCAAATAAAGGATATGATATGATTTTGAAGCAAAAAAATCAATTTCTGAATATTTACGATTATTACAAATTCTGTCTTAAGTTGAACCCAAATCAGTCTTATTGTAAATTCCAACTACTGGTCCTGTTTATGCCCTTTGGAAGAATAAAAAATAAGTATTTTCCTTCATCAGTGTAACATATATTCAAATAGTTTTTAAAAGCCCCATCTAGGGCGCCTGGGTGGCTCAGTTGGTTAAGCGACTGCCTTCGGCTCAGGTCATGATCCTGGAGTCCCGGGATCGAGTCCCACATCGGGCTCCCTGCTCGGCGGGGAGTCTGCTTCTCCCTCTGACCCTCCCCTCCCTCATGTGCTCACTCGCTCTCATTCTCTCTCTCTCAAATAAATAAAATCTTTAAAAAAAAAAATAAAAAAAAAATAAAAGCCCCATCTAAATATGTTCCTCTGCGTGTAAAACATTTTCAATTATTACAGCTAGTTAACTTTGAAATAGTTTCCAGAACATTTCCCTTCCCCCTCATAATCCTTTTTAGTTTATTATTGTCTTTGCTTTAACTTTTTACTTAAAAGTTGTCTTTCTTTTAAGTGTGATGCTTTCTCCAAGTATAGTCTTGTGGAAAACAGCTAGAGATCACACTTGGGATACACGTGGCCCGAGAAGCAGCCCGTCTGTGTCCTCACCTCATCTCTCAGTGTGGAACAAGACATGGTTTCATTTGATGAATTTGTTCTTTGTTGGAATGAATGGAAGATACTTTCTATAATGGCCCAGGCATACCTTTGAATTATTTTAGACAGAAATTGTTAATGAGTTTATGCTACATTTTAATAGCATTTGTTTTTTTCTAAAAGGGTCACAGGCCCCATTTAATAGTTGGTTCTAGTATTTTGGGGGGTAATAACATTGTTCTTACTTCTCCATAGTTTCTGTAATCTATCCATTCCCTTCTCAGAAGATTAGAACTTTTTCCTCCAGTTTTTCTTCCACGATT
>NW_027555071.1:0-65310 GCF_964656455.1 Halichoerus grypus | reverse complement strand
CCTGCCACCCTGTGGAGAGGCGAATGAGCTGAAGCTGGGATTCTTGACCGGCTTCTTTCTGCCAAAACAGTGTGGAGCACTTAGCATTCCTATGCACACATGGAGCAGTAGTGTTAGCTTCAGGTAACAAGAGCTGAGTCGAGAGGTGCCTTCTGGCCCGGACTTCTTCTCCCTCGGTCTCACGTAAGGAACCCGTTCCCCAGGCTCTCACCCACGGTAGCCTGGAAAGTGCTTCCTCCCTCAGAGACGTGGATGGTAGCTAAAGCACGATTTCTCTACCGTGTTGTTTCTTCGAGTTAGAACGCTAGCTATTAGACTGCCATGCAAATGTGGGGCTGCCGTGCTAGCTTGGTCAAACACATGGGGAGTCGTGTTCTGCCTTTCGCAGGGGCCTGAGTCTCACTCGCAAAAAGCTTTGGACTCCCTTGCAGTGCTCTCACGCACGCACACCACAAAATGCTGCCACCCTCAGGAGCAGCTGTTTTACCTGCAGCACAGGCTCTCAACCGAGTTTTTCCTTCGAGTTAGGTGGCTGTGTTTAAGGCGGCACACACACCCTCTCGAATGGTACTAGCCCCATAACCAGGATGTGAGTTAAGAGCTGCCTTCTGTACCGGCCTGTCTCTCCCCGATATTACGATATTGAAACCGTCCCCAGGCTCTCAGCCACAGTACACCCTAAACTGCTCCGCCCACAGAGAGGTCGACGGTAGCTAAAGCACGGTTTCCCTACAGTGTTGTTTCTTCGAGTTAGAACGCTAGCTATTAGACTGCCATGCAAATGTGGGGCTGCCGTGCTAGCTTGGTCAAACACATGGGGAGTCGTGTTCTGCCTTTCGCAGGGGCCTGAGTCTCACTCGCAAAAAGCTTTGGACTCCCTTGCAGTGCTCTCACGCACGCACACCACAAAATGCTGCCACCCTCAGGAGCAGCTGTTTTACCTGCAGCACAGGCTCTCAACCGAGTTTTTCCTTCGAGTTAGGTGGCTGTGTTTAAGGCGGCACACACACCCTCTCGAATGGTACTAGCCCCATAACCAGGATGTGAGTTAAGAGCTGCCTTCTGTACCGGCCTGTCTCTCCCCGATATTACGATATTGAAACCGTCCCCAGGCTCTCAGCCACAGTACACCCTAAACTGCTCCGCCCACAGAGAGGTCGACGGTAGCTAAAGCACGGTTTCTCTACAGTGTTGTTTCTTCGAGTTAGAACGCTAGCTATTAGACTGCCATGCAAATGTGGGGCTGCCGTGCTAGCTTGGTCAAACACATGGGGAGTCGTGTTCTGCCTTTTGCTGGGGCCTGAGTCTCACTCGCAAAAAGCTTTGGACTCCCTTGCACTACTCTCACGCACGCACACAACAAAATGCTGCCACCCTCAGGAGCACCTGTTTTACCTGAAGCACAGGCTCTCAATCAAGTTTTCCTTCGAGTTAGGTGGCTGTGTTGAAGCCTGCACACACACCCTGGCGAACGGTAGCAGCCCCATAACCATGATGTGTGTTGAGAGCTGCCTTCTGTACCGGCCTGCCTCTCCCCGATATTATGATATTGAAACTGTGCCCAGGCTCTCAGCCACAGTACACCCTAAACTGCTTCGCCCACAGAGAGGTCGACGGTAGCTAAAGCACGGTTTCTCTGCTGTGTAGTTTCTTCGAGTTAGAACGCTAGCTATTAGACTTCCATGCAAAAGTGGGGCTGCCGTGCTAGCGTGATGAAACACATGGGGAGTCGTGTTCTGCCTTTCGCTGGGGCCTGAGTCTCGCTCGCAAAAAGCTTTGGACTTCCTTGCAGTGCTCTCACGCACGCACACCACAAAATGCTGCCACCCTCAGGAGCAGCTGTTTGACCTGACGCACAAGCTCTGAACCGAGATTCTCCTTCGAGTTAGGTGGCTGTGTTTACCCTGGGCAACGGTACTAGCCCCATAACCATGATGTGGGTTGAGAGCTGCCTTCTGTACCGGCCTGTCTCTCCCCCGATATTACGATATTGAAACCGTCCCCAGGCTCTCAGCCACAGTACACCCTAAACTGCTTCGCCCACAGAGAGGTCGACGGTAGCTAAAGCACGGTTTGTCTACAGTGTTGTTTGTTCGAGTTAGAAAGCTAGCTATTAGACTTCCATTCAAAAGTGGGGCCGCAGTAGTAGTTTCATGGAGCAAGTGGGGAGTCGTGTTCTGGCTTCTTCCGGGGCCTGGGTCTCACAAGGAAAATGGTTTTGGACTCCCTTGCTGTGCACTCACGCATGCACACCACACAATGCGTCCACCCTGAGGCATGGCTCTTTTAGCCGAAGCAGGAATTCCCTACAGAGTTGTTCCTTTGAGTTAGGTGGTTGGCTTATGGCCTGCAGGCACACCCGGGGCAAGGGGACTAGCCTCATAAACAAGAGGTGAGTTGAGAGCTGCCTTCCGCACCGGCCTGTTTCTCACTCCATTTCACGTATGGGACCCTTTCCCCGGTCTCTCATACACGAGCACTATACAACTCCTGCGGCTTCAGGAACGGCAATGGTAGCTAAAGCGCAGTAAGGCTACAGCATTGATTCTTGGTGTTAGTAGCCTGGTAGGCGAATGAGCTGCAGCTGGGATTCTTTACAGGCTTGTTTCTTCCCAGTCAGGGTCGAGCACATAGCATTCCAAGCACACATGGAGCAGTAGTCTTAGCTTCAGGTAGCAAGAGCTGAGTCCAGAGGTGCCTTGTGCCCGGACCTATTTCTCCCTTGGTTTCACGTATGGAACCCGTTCCCCAGGCTCTCAGCCACGGTACTCCGTGTAATGCTTCCTCCGTCTAGAGGTCGACGGTAGCTAAAGCACGGTTTCTCTACAGTGTTGTTTCTTCGAGTGAGAACACTAGCTGTTAGACTTCCATGCAAAAGTGGGGCTGCCGTGCTAGCGTGATGAAATACATGGGGAGTCGTGTTCTGCCTTCTGCTGGGGCCTGAGGCTCATTCACAAAAAGCTTTGGACTCCCTTGCAGTGCTCTCATGCACGCACACAACAAAATGCTTCCACCCTCAGGAGCGGCTCTTTTAGCTGAAGCATGGATTCTCCAGCGAGTTTTTCCTTCGAGTTAGGCAGTTTTCATGAAGCCTGCACACACACCCGGGGCAACGGTACTAGCCCCATAACCATGGTTTGAGTTGAGAGCTGCCTTCTCTCCGGCCTGTCTCTCCCTCGATTTCACGAAACGGAACCCGTCCCCAGGCTCTCACCCACCGTACACCCTAAACTGCTTCCTCCCACATAGAGGTCGTCGGTAGCTAAAGCACGGTTTCTCTTCAGTGTTGTTTCTCCGAGTTAGAACGCTTGCTATGAATGTCCACAATAGCCAAACTGTGGAAAGAGCCATGTCCACCAACAGATGAATGGATAAAGAAGAGGGGGTATATATATATATACAATGGAATATTATGCAGCCATCAAAAGGAATGAGATCTTGCCATCTGCAACGACGTGGATGGAACTGGAGGGTATCATGCTGAGCGAAATAAGTCAAACCGAGAAAGACATGTATCATATGACCTCACTGATATGAGGAATTCTTAATCTCAGGAAACAAACTGAGGGTTGCTAGAGTGGGGGGTGGGGTGGGAGGGATGGGGTCACTGGGTGTTGGACACTGTGGAGGGTATGTGTTCTGGTAAGCGCTGTGAATTGTGCAAGACTGTTGAATCTCAGATCTGTACCTCTGAAACAAATAATGCAATATATGTTAAGAAAGAAAAAAAGAAGAAGAAGAATGTAGCAGGAGGGGAAGAATGAAGGGGGGAAAATCGGAGGGGGAGAAGAACCATGAGAGATGATGGACTCTGAAAAACAAACTGAGGGTTCTAGAGGGGAGGGGGCTGGGAGGATGGCTTAGCCTGGTGATGGGTATTGAGCAGGGCACGTTCTGCATGGAGCACTGGGTGTTATGCACAAACAATGAACCATGGAACACTATATCTAAAACTAATGATGTAATGTATGGGGATTAACATAACAATAAAAACATTAAATAATAATTAAAAAAAAGAACGCTTGCTATTAGACTTCCATGCAAAAGTGGGGCCGCAGTGCTAGCCTCAGGAAACAAGTGGGGAGTCATGTTCTGCCTTCTGCCGGGGCCTGAGTCCCACACGGAAAATGGGTCTGGACTCACTTGCAGTGCGCTCACGCATGCACACAGCAAAATGCGTCCACCCTCCGGCATGGCTACTTTAGCCGAAGCAGGAAATCTCTACAGAGTTGTTCCTTTGAGTTAGGTGGTTGGCTTTAGCCCTGCAGGCACACCCGGGGCAAGGGTACTAGCCTCATAAACAAGAGGTGAGTTGAGAACTGCCTTCCGCTCCGGCCTGTTTCTCACTCCATTTCACGTATGGGACCCTTTCCCCGGGCTCTCAGACAGACACGAGCACTGTCAAATTCCTCTGGCTTCAGGAACGGCAATGTTAACTCAAGCGCAGTAACTCTATAGCATTGATTCTTGGTGTTAGTAGCCTGGGAACTAGGCTTCCAGGCACACAGGGTACAGCAGTGCTAATCTCCTCAAACAAGAGGGGAGTCGACAGCAGCCTTCCTTCCAGGCCTGCTTCTCACTCCGAGTTACGTTTAGGTTCCATTTCTCATGCTTTCACAAAAACACACAACAGATGAAGTGCACGCTCAGGAAGGGCGATCTTTGCTGAGGCACGGGTCCTCCGCACTTTTGTTCCTTTCCGTTGGGTGGATGGCACTTAGGACTACACGCACACACGGGAGAGCCGATCTAGTTTCCCGAAACAAGAGTTGAGTCGATAGCTGCCTCCTGCCCATGCTTATTTCTGCCTCGGAATTCTGCTGGGACTCATTCCCCGGGTTTGCACTCAAGCAGAGTTGAAAATCCTGCCACCCTGTGGAGAGGCGAATGAGCTGAAGCTGGGATTCTTGACCGGCTTCTTTCTGCCAAAACAGTGTGGAGCACTTAGCATTCCTATGCACACATGGAGCAGTAGTGTTAGCTTCAGGTAACAAGAGCTGAGTCGAGAGGTGCCTTCTGGCCCGGACTTCTTCTCCCTCGGTCTCACGTAAGGAACCCGTTCCCCAGGCTCTCACCCACGGTAGCCTGGAAAGTGCTTCCTCCCTCAGAGACGTGGATGGTAGCTAAAGCACGATTTCTCTACCGTGTTGTTTCTTCGAGTTAGAACGCTAGCTATTAGACTGCCATGCAAATGTGGGGCTGCCGTGCTAGCTTGGTCAAACACATGGGGAGTCGTGTTCTGCCTTTCGCAGGGGCCTGAGTCTCACTCGCAAAAAGCTTTGGACTCCCTTGCAGTGCTCTCACGCACGCACACCACAAAATGCTGCCACCCTCAGGAGCAGCTGTTTTACCTGCAGCACAGGCTCTCAACCGAGTTTTTCCTTCGAGTTAGGTGGCTGTGTTTAAGGCGGCACACACACCCTCTCGAATGGTACTAGCCCCATAACCAGGATGTGAGTTAAGAGCTGCCTTCTGTACCGGCCTGTCTCTCCCCGATATTACGATATTGAAACCGTCCCCAGGCTCTCAGCCACAGTACACCCTAAACTGCTCCGCCCACAGAGAGGTCGACGGTAGCTAAAGCACGGTTTCTCTACAGTGTTGTTTCTTCGAGTTAGAACGCTAGCTATTAGACTGCCATGCAAATGTGGGGCTGCCGTGCTAGCTTGGTCAAACACATGGGGAGTCGTGTTCTGCCTTTTGCTGGGGCCTGAGTCTCACTCGCAAAAAGCTTTGGACTCCCTTGCACTACTCTCACGCACGCACACAACAAAATGCTGCCACCCTCAGGAGCACCTGTTTTACCTGAAGCACAGGCTCTCAATCAAGTTTTCCTTCGAGTTAGGTGGCTGTGTTGAAGCCTGCACACACACCCTGGCGAACGGTAGCAGCCCCATAACCATGATGTGTGTTGAGAGCTGCCTTCTGTACCGGCCTGCCTCTCCCCGATATTATGATATTGAAACTGTGCCCAGGCTCTCAGCCACAGTACACCCTAAACTGCTTCGCCCACAGAGAGGTCGACGGTAGCTAAAGCACGGTTTCTCTGCTGTGTAGTTTCTTCGAGTTAGAACGCTAGCTATTAGACTTCCATGCAAAAGTGGGGCTGCCGTGCTAGCGTGATGAAACACATGGGGAGTCGTGTTCTGCCTTTCGCTGGGGCCTGAGTCTCGCTCGCAAAAAGCTTTGGACTTCCTTGCAGTGCTCTCACGCACGCACACAACAAAATGCTGCCACCCTCAGGAGCAGCTGTTTGACCTGACGCACAAGCTCTGAACCGAGATTCTCCTTCGAGTTAGGTGGCTGTGTTTACCCTGGGCAACGGTACTAGCCCCATAACCATGATGTGGGTTGAGAGCTGCCTTCTGTACCGGCCTGTCTCTCCCCCGATATTACGATATTGAAACCGTCCCCAGGCTCTCAGCCACAGTACACCCTAAACTGCTTCGCCCACAGAGAGGTCGACGGTAGCTAAAGCACGGTTTGTCTACAGTGTTGTTTGTTCGAGTTAGAAAGCTAGCTATTAGACTTCCATTCAAAAGTGGGGCCGCAGTAGTAGTTTCATGGAGCAAGTGGGGAGTCGTGTTCTGGCTTCTTCCGGGGCCTGGGTCTCACAAGGAAAATGGTTTTGGACTCCCTTGCTGTGCACTCACGCATGCACACCACACAATGCGTCCACCCTGAGGCATGGCTCTTTTAGCCGAAGCAGGAATTCCCTACAGAGTTGTTCCTTTGAGTTAGGTGGTTGGCTTATGGCCTGCAGGCACACCCGGGGCAAGGGGACTAGCCTCATAAACAAGAGGTGAGTTGAGAGCTGCCTTCCGCACCGGCCTGTTTCTCACTCCATTTCACGTATGGGACCCTTTCCCCGGTCTCTCATACACGAGCACTATACAACTCCTGCGGCTTCAGGAACGGCAATGGTAGCTAAAGCGCAGTAAGGCTACAGCATTGATTCTTGGTGTTAGTAGCCTGGTAGGCGAATGAGCTGCAGCTGGGATTCTTTACAGGCTTGTTTCTTCCCAGTCAGGGTCGAGCACATAGCATTCCAAGCACACATGGAGCAGTAGTCTTAGCTTCAGGTAGCAAGAGCTGAGTCCAGAGGTGCCTTGTGCCCGGACCTATTTCTCCCTTGGTTTCACGTATGGAACCCGTTCCCCAGGCTCTCAGCCACGGTACTCCGTGTAATGCTTCCTCCGTCTAGAGGTCGACGGTAGCTAAAGCACGGTTTCTCTACAGTGTTGTTTCTTCGAGTGAGAACACTAGCTGTTAGACTTCCATGCAAAAGTGGGGCTGCCGTGCTAGCGTGATGAAATACATGGGGAGTCGTGTTCTGCCTTCTGCTGGGGCCTGAGGCTCATTCACAAAAAGCTTTGGACTCCCTTGCAGTGCTCTCATGCACGCACACAACAAAATGCTTCCACCCTCAGGAGCGGCTCTTTTAGCTGAAGCATGGATTCTCCAGCGAGTTTTTCCTTCGAGTTAGGCAGTTTTCATGAAGCCTGCACACACACCCGGGGCAACGGTACTAGCCCCATAACCATGGTTTGAGTTGAGAGCTGCCTTCTCTCCGGCCTGTCTCTCCCTCGATTTCACGAAACGGAACCCGTCCCCAGGCTCTCACCCACCGTACACCCTAAACTGCTTCCTCCCACATAGAGGTCGTCGGTAGCTAAAGCACGGTTTCTCTTCAGTGTTGTTTCTCCGAGTTAGAACGCTTGCTATGAATGTCCACAATAGCCAAACTGTGGAAAGAGCCATGTCCACCAACAGATGAATGGATAAAGAAGAGGGGGTATATATATATACAATGGAATATTATGCAGCCATCAAAAGGAATGAGATCTTGCCATCTGCAACGACGTGGATGGAACTGGAGGGTATCATGCTGAGCGAAATAAGTCAAACCGAGAAAGACATGTATCATATGACCTCACTGATATGAGGAATTCTTAATCTCAGGAAACAAACTGAGGGTTGCTAGAGTGGGGGGTGGGGTGGGAGGGATGGGGTGACTGGGTGATGGACACTGTGGAGGGTATGTGTTCTGGTAAGCGCTGTGAATTGTGCAAGACTGTTGAATCTCAGATCTGTACCTCTGAAACAAATAATGCAATATATGTTAAGAAAGAAAAAAAGAAGAAGAAGAATGCAGCAGGAGGGGAAGAATGAAGGGGGGAAAATCGGAGGGGGAGAAGAACCATGAGAGATGATGGACTCTGAAAAACAAACTGAGGGTTCTAGAGGGGAGGGGGCTGGGAGGATGGCTTAGCCTGGTGATGGGTATTGAGCAGGGCACGTTCTGCATGGAGCACTGGGTGTTATGCACAAACAATGAACCATGGAACACTATATCTAAAACTAATGATGTAATGTATGGGGATTAACATAACAATAAAAACATTAAATAATAATTAAAAAAAAGAACGCTTGCTATTAGACTTCCATGCAAAAGTGGGGCCGCAGTGCTAGCCTCAGGAAACAAGTGGGGAGTCATGTTCTGCCTTCTGCCGGGGCCTGAGTCCCACACGGAAAATGGGTCTGGACTCACTTGCAGTGCGCTCACGCATGCACACAGCAAAATGCGTCCACCCTCCGGCATGGCTACTTTAGCCGAAGCAGGAAATCTCTACAGAGTTGTTCCTTTGAGTTAGGTGGTTGGCTTTAGCCCTGCAGGCACACCCGGGGCAAGGGTACTAGCCTCATAAACAAGAGGTGAGTTGAGAACTGCCTTCCGCTCCGGCCTGTTTCTCACTCCATTTCACGTATGGGACCCTTTCCCCGGGCTCTCAGACAGACACGAGCACTGTCAAATTCCTCTGGCTTCAGGAACGGCAATGTTAACTCAAGCGCAGTAACTCTATAGCATTGATTCTTGGTGTTAGTAGCCTGGGAACTAGGCTTCCAGGCACACAGGGTACAGCAGTGCTAATCTCCTCAAACAAGAGGGGAGTCGACAGCAGCCTTCCTTCCAGGCCTGCTTCTCACTCCGAGTTACGTTTAGGTTCCATTTCTCATGCTTTCACAAAAACACACAACAGATGAAGTGCACGCTCAGGAAGGGCGATCTTTGCTGAGGCACGGGTCCTCCGCACTTTTGTTCCTTTCCGTTGGGTGGATGGCACTTAGGACTACACGCACACACGGGAGAGCCGATCTAGTTTCCCGAAACAAGAGTTGAGTCGATAGCTGCCTCCTGCCCATGCTTATTTCTGCCTCGGAATTCTGCTGGGACTCATTCCCCGGGTTTGCACTCAAGCAGAGTTGAAAACCCTGCCACCCTGTGGAGAGGCGAATGAGCTGAAGCTGGGATTCTTGACCGGCTTCTTTCTGCCAAAACAGTGTGGAGCACTTAGCATTCCTATGCACACATGGAGCAGTAGTGTTAGCTTCAGGTAACAAGAGCTGAGTCGAGAGGTGCCTTGTGGCCCGGACTTCTTCTCCCTCGGTCTCACGTAAGGAACCCGTTCCCCAGGCTCTCACCCACGGTAGCCTGGAAAGTGCTTCCTCCCTCAGAGACGTGGATGGTAGCTAAAGCACGATTTCTCTACCGTGTTGTTTCTTCGAGTTAGAACGCTAGCTATTAGACTGCCATGCAAATGTGGGGCTGCCGTGCTAGCTTGGTCAAACACATGGGGAGTCGTGTTCTGCCTTTCGCAGGGGCCTGAGTCTCACTCGCAAAAAGCTTTGGACTCCCTTGCAGTGCTCTCACGCACGCACACCACAAAATGCTGCCACCCTCAGGAGCAGCTGTTTTACCTGCAGCACAGGCTCTCAACCGAGTTTTTCCTTCGAGTTAGGTGGCTGTGTTTAAGGCGGCACACACACCCTCTCGAATGGTACTAGCCCCATAACCAGGATGTGAGTTAAGAGCTGCCTTCTGTACCGGCCTGTCTCTCCCCGATATTACGATATTGAAACCGTCCCCAGGCTCTCAGCCACAGTACACCCTAAACTGCTCCGCCCACAGAGAGGTCGACGGTAGCTAAAGCACGGTTTCTCTACAGTGTTGTTTCTTCGAGTTAGAACGCTAGCTATTAGACTGCCATGCAAATGTGGGGCTGCCGTGCTAGCTTGGTCAAACACATGGGGAGTCGTGTTCTGCCTTTTGCTGGGGCCTGAGTCTCACTCGCAAAAAGCTTTGGACTCCCTTGCACTACTCTCACGCACGCACACAACAAAATGCTGCCACCCTCAGGAGCACCTGTTTTACCTGAAGCACAGGCTCTCAATCAAGTTTTCCTTCGAGTTAGGTGGCTGTGTTGAAGCCTGCACACACACCCTGGCGAACGGTAGCAGCCCCATAACCATGATGTGTGTTGAGAGCTGCCTTCTGTACCGGCCTGCCTCTCCCCGATATTATGATATTGAAACTGTGCCCAGGCTCTCAGCCACAGTACACCCTAAACTGCTTCGCCCACAGAGAGGTCGACGGTAGCTAAAGCACGGTTTCTCTGCTGTGTAGTTTCTTCGAGTTAGAACGCTAGCTATTAGACTTCCATGCAAAAGTGGGGCTGCCGTGCTAGCGTGATGAAACACATGGGGAGTCGTGTTCTGCCTTTCGCTGGGGCCTGAGTCTCGCTCGCAAAAAGCTTTGGACTTCCTTGCAGTGCTCTCACGCACGCACACAACAAAATGCTGCCACCCTCAGGAGCAGCTGTTTGACCTGACGCACAAGCTCTGAACCGAGATTCTCCTTCGAGTTAGGTGGCTGTGTTTACCCTGGGCAACGGTACTAGCCCCATAACCATGATGTGGGTTGAGAGCTGCCTTCTGTACCGGCCTGTCTCTCCCCCGATATTACGATATTGAAACCGTCCCCAGGCTCTCAGCCACAGTACACCCTAAACTGCTTCGCCCACAGAGAGGTCGACGGTAGCTAAAGCACGGTTTGTCTACAGTGTTGTTTGTTCGAGTTAGAAAGCTAGCTATTAGACTTCCATTCAAAAGTGGGGCCGCAGTAGTAGTTTCATGGAGCAAGTGGGGAGTCGTGTTCTGGCTTCTTCCGGGGCCTGGGTCTCACAAGGAAAATGGTTTTGGACTCCCTTGCTGTGCACTCACGCATGCACACCACACAATGCGTCCACCCTGAGGCATGGCTCTTTTAGCCGAAGCAGGAATTCCCTACAGAGTTGTTCCTTTGAGTTAGGTGGTTGGCTTATGGCCTGCAGGCACACCCGGGGCAAGGGGACTAGCCTCATAAACAAGAGGTGAGTTGAGAGCTGCCTTCCGCACCGGCCTGTTTCTCACTCCATTTCACGTATGGGACCCTTTCCCCGGTCTCTCATACACGAGCACTATACAACTCCTGCGGCTTCAGGAACGGCAATGGTAGCTAAAGCGCAGTAAGGCTACAGCATTGATTCTTGGTGTTAGTAGCCTGGTAGGCGAATGAGCTGCAGCTGGGATTCTTTACAGGCTTGTTTCTTCCCAGTCAGGGTCGAGCACATAGCATTCCAAGCACACATGGAGCAGTAGTCTTAGCTTCAGGTAGCAAGAGCTGAGTCCAGAGGTGCCTTGTGCCCGGACCTATTTCTCCCTTGGTTTCACGTATGGAACCCGTTCCCCAGGCTCTCAGCCACGGTACTCCGTGTAATGCTTCCTCCGTCTAGAGGTCGACGGTAGCTAAAGCACGGTTTCTCTACAGTGTTGTTTCTTCGAGTGAGAACACTAGCTGTTAGACTTCCATGCAAAAGTGGGGCTGCCGTGCTAGCGTGATGAAATACATGGGGAGTCGTGTTCTGCCTTCTGCTGGGGCCTGAGGCTCATTCACAAAAAGCTTTGGACTCCCTTGCAGTGCTCTCATGCACGCACACAACAAAATGCTTCCACCCTCAGGAGCGGCTCTTTTAGCTGAAGCATGGATTCTCCAGCGAGTTTTTCCTTCGAGTTAGGCAGTTTTCATGAAGCCTGCACACACACCCGGGGCAACGGTACTAGCCCCATAACCATGGTTTGAGTTGAGAGCTGCCTTCTCTCCGGCCTGTCTCTCCCTCGATTTCACGAAACGGAACCCGTCCCCAGGCTCTCACCCACCGTACACCCTAAACTGCTTCCTCCCACATAGAGGTCGTCGGTAGCTAAAGCACGGTTTCTCTTCAGTGTTGTTTCTCCGAGTTAGAACGCTTGCTATGAATGTCCACAATAGCCAAACTGTGGAAAGAGCCATGTCCACCAACAGATGAATGGATAAAGAAGAGGGGGTATATATATATATACAATGGAATATTATGCAGCCATCAAAAGGAATGAGATCTTGCCATCTGCAACGACGTGGATGGAACTGGAGGGTATCATGCTGAGCGAAATAAGTCAAACCGAGAAAGACATGTATCATATGACCTCACTGATATGAGGAATTCTTAATCTCAGGAAACAAACTGAGGGTTGCTAGAGTGGGGGGTGGGGTGGGAGGGATGGGGTCACTGGGTGTTGGACACTGTGGAGGGTATGTGTTCTGGTAAGCGCTGTGAATTGTGCAAGACTGTTGAATCTCAGATCTGTACCTCTGAAACAAATAATGCAATATATGTTAAGAAAGAAAAAAAGAAGAAGAAGAATGCAGCAGGAGGGGAAGAATGAAGGGGGGAAAATCGGAGGGGGAGAAGAACCATGAGAGATGATGGACTCTGAAAAACAAACTGAGGGTTCTAGAGGGGAGGGGGCTGGGAGGATGGCTTAGCCTGGTGATGGGTATTGAGCAGGGCACGTTCTGCATGGAGCACTGGGTGTTATGCACAAACAATGAACCATGGAACACTATATCTAAAACTAATGATGTAATGTATGGGGATTAACATAACAATAAAAACATTAAATAATAATTAAAAAAAAGAACGCTTGCTATTAGACTTCCATGCAAAAGTGGGGCCGCAGTGCTAGCCTCAGGAAACAAGTGGGGAGTCATGTTCTGCCTTCTGCCGGGGCCTGAGTCCCACACGGAAAATGGGTCTGGACTCACTTGCAGTGCGCTCACGCATGCACACAGCAAAATGCGTCCACCCTCCGGCATGGCTACTTTAGCCGAAGCAGGAAATCTCTACAGAGTTGTTCCTTTGAGTTAGGTGGTTGGCTTTAGCCCTGCAGGCACACCCGGGGCAAGGGTACTAGCCTCATAAACAAGAGGTGAGTTGAGAACTGCCTTCCGCTCCGGCCTGTTTCTCACTCCATTTCACGTATGGGACCCTTTCCCCGGGCTCTCAGACAGACACGAGCACTGTCAAATTCCTCTGGCTTCAGGAACGGCAATGTTAACTCAAGCGCAGTAACTCTATAGCATTGATTCTTGGTGTTAGTAGCCTGGGAACTAGGCTTCCAGGCACACAGGGTACAGCAGTGCTAATCTCCTCAAACAAGAGGGGAGTCGACAGCAGCCTTCCTTCCAGGCCTGCTTCTCACTCCGAGTTACGTTTAGGTTCCATTTCTCATGCTTTCACAAAAACACACAACAGATGAAGTGCACGCTCAGGAAGGGCGATCTTTGCTGAGGCACGGGTCCTCCGCACTTTTGTTCCTTTCCGTTGGGTGGATGGCACTTAGGACTACACGCACACACGGGAGAGCCGATCTAGTTTCCCGAAACAAGAGTTGAGTCGATAGCTGCCTCCTGCCCATGCTTATTTCTGCCTCGGAATTCTGCTGGGACTCATTCCCCGGGTTTGCACTCAAGCAGAGTTGAAAACCCTGCCACCCTGTGGAGAGGCGAATGAGCTGAAGCTGGGATTCTTGACCGGCTTCTTTCTGCCAAAACAGTGTGGAGCACTTAGCATTCCTATGCACACATGGAGCAGTAGTGTTAGCTTCAGGTAACAAGAGCTGAGTCGAGAGGTGCCTTCTGGCCCGGACTTCTTCTCCCTCGGTCTCACGTAAGGAACCCGTTCCCCAGGCTCTCACCCACGGTAGCCTGGAAAGTGCTTCCTCCCTCAGAGACGTGGATGGTAGCTAAAGCACGATTTCTCTACCGTGTTGTTTCTTCGAGTTAGAACGCTAGCTATTAGACTGCCATGCAAATGTGGGGCTGCCGTGCTAGCTTGGTCAAACACATGGGGAGTCGTGTTCTGCCTTTCGCAGGGGCCTGAGTCTCACTCGCAAAAAGCTTTGGACTCCCTTGCAGTGCTCTCACGCACGCACACCACAAAATGCTGCCACCCTCAGGAGCAGCTGTTTTACCTGCAGCACAGGCTCTCAACCGAGTTTTTCCTTCGAGTTAGGTGGCTGTGTTTAAGGCGGCACACACACCCTCTCGAATGGTACTAGCCCCATAACCAGGATGTGAGTTAAGAGCTGCCTTCTGTACCGGCCTGTCTCTCCCCGATATTACGATATTGAAACCGTCCCCAGGCTCTCAGCCACAGTACACCCTAAACTGCTCCGCCCACAGAGAGGTCGACGGTAGCTAAAGCACGGTTTCTCTACAGTGTTGTTTCTTCGAGTTAGAACGCTAGCTATTAGACTGCCATGCAAATGTGGGGCTGCCGTGCTAGCTTGGTCAAACACATGGGGAGTCGTGTTCTGCCTTTTGCTGGGGCCTGAGTCTCACTCGCAAAAAGCTTTGGACTCCCTTGCACTACTCTCACGCACGCACACAACAAAATGCTGCCACCCTCAGGAGCACCTGTTTTACCTGAAGCACAGGCTCTCAATCAAGTTTTCCTTCGAGTTAGGTGGCTGTGTTGAAGCCTGCACACACACCCTGGCGAACGGTAGCAGCCCCATAACCATGATGTGTGTTGAGAGCTGCCTTCTGTACCGGCCTGCCTCTCCCCGATATTATGATATTGAAACTGTGCCCAGGCTCTCAGCCACAGTACACCCTAAACTGCTTCGCCCACAGAGAGGTCGACGGTAGCTAAAGCACGGTTTCTCTGCTGTGTAGTTTCTTCGAGTTAGAACGCTAGCTATTAGACTTCCATGCAAAAGTGGGGCTGCCGTGCTAGCGTGATGAAACACATGGGGAGTCGTGTTCTGCCTTTCGCTGGGGCCTGAGTCTCGCTCGCAAAAAGCTTTGGACTTCCTTGCAGTGCTCTCACGCACGCACACAACAAAATGCTGCCACCCTCAGGAGCAGCTGTTTGACCTGACGCACAAGCTCTGAACCGAGATTCTCCTTCGAGTTAGGTGGCTGTGTTTACCCTGGGCAACGGTACTAGCCCCATAACCATGATGTGGGTTGAGAGCTGCCTTCTGTACCGGCCTGTCTCTCCCCCGATATTACGATATTGAAACCGTCCCCAGGCTCTCAGCCACAGTACACCCTAAACTGCTTCGCCCACAGAGAGGTCGACGGTAGCTAAAGCACGGTTTGTCTACAGTGTTGTTTGTTCGAGTTAGAAAGCTAGCTATTAGACTTCCATTCAAAAGTGGGGCCGCAGTAGTAGTTTCATGGAGCAAGTGGGGAGTCGTGTTCTGGCTTCTTCCGGGGCCTGGGTCTCACAAGGAAAATGGTTTTGGACTCCCTTGCTGTGCACTCACGCATGCACACCACACAATGCGTCCACCCTGAGGCATGGCTCTTTTAGCCGAAGCAGGAATTCCCTACAGAGTTGTTCCTTTGAGTTAGGTGGTTGGCTTATGGCCTGCAGGCACACCCGGGGCAAGGGGACTAGCCTCATAAACAAGAGGTGAGTTGAGAGCTGCCTTCCGCACCGGCCTGTTTCTCACTCCATTTCACGTATGGGACCCTTTCCCCGGTCTCTCATACACGAGCACTATACAACTCCTGCGGCTTCAGGAACGGCAATGGTAGCTAAAGCGCAGTAAGGCTACAGCATTGATTCTTGGTGTTAGTAGCCTGGTAGGCGAATGAGCTGCAGCTGGGATTCTTTACAGGCTTGTTTCTTCCCAGTCAGGGTCGAGCACATAGCATTCCAAGCACACATGGAGCAGTAGTCTTAGCTTCAGGTAGCAAGAGCTGAGTCCAGAGGTGCCTTGTGCCCGGACCTATTTCTCCCTTGGTTTCACGTATGGAACCCGTTCCCCAGGCTCTCAGCCACGGTACTCCGTGTAATGCTTCCTCCGTCTAGAGGTCGACGGTAGCTAAAGCACGGTTTCTCTACAGTGTTGTTTCTTCGAGTGAGAACACTAGCTGTTAGACTTCCATGCAAAAGTGGGGCTGCCGTGCTAGCGTGATGAAATACATGGGGAGTCGTGTTCTGCCTTCTGCTGGGGCCTGAGGCTCATTCACAAAAAGCTTTGGACTCCCTTGCAGTGCTCTCATGCACGCACACAACAAAATGCTTCCACCCTCAGGAGCGGCTCTTTTAGCTGAAGCATGGATTCTCCAGCGAGTTTTTCCTTCGAGTTAGGCAGTTTTCATGAAGCCTGCACACACACCCGGGGCAACGGTACTAGCCCCATAACCATGGTTTGAGTTGAGAGCTGCCTTCTCTCCGGCCTGTCTCTCCCTCGATTTCACGAAACGGAACCCGTCCCCAGGCTCTCACCCACCGTACACCCTAAACTGCTTCCTCCCACATAGAGGTCGTCGGTAGCTAAAGCACGGTTTCTCTTCAGTGTTGTTTCTCCGAGTTAGAACGCTTGCTATGAATGTCCACAATAGCCAAACTGTGGAAAGAGCCATGTCCACCAACAGATGAATGGATAAAGAAGAGGGGGTATATATATATATACAATGGAATATTATGCAGCCATCAAAAGGAATGAGATCTTGCCATCTGCAACGACGTGGATGGAACTGGAGGGTATCATGCTGAGCGAAATAAGTCAAACCGAGAAAGACATGTATCATATGACCTCACTGATATGAGGAATTCTTAATCTCAGGAAACAAACTGAGGGTTGCTAGAGTGGGGGGTGGGGTGGGAGGGATGGGGTCACTGGGTGTTGGACACTGTGGAGGGTATGTGTTCTGGTAAGCGCTGTGAATTGTGCAAGACTGTTGAATCTCAGATCTGTACCTCTGAAACAAATAATGCAATATATGTTAAGAAAGAAAAAAAGAAGAAGAAGAATGTAGCAGGAGGGGAAGAATGAAGGGGGGAAAATCGGAGGGGGAGAAGAACCATGAGAGATGATGGACTCTGAAAAACAAACTGAGGGTTCTAGAGGGGAGGGGGCTGGGAGGATGGCTTAGCCTGGTGATGGGTATTGAGCAGGGCACGTTCTGCATGGAGCACTGGGTGTTATGCACAAACAATGAACCATGGAACACTATATCTAAAACTAATGATGTAATGTATGGGGATTAACATAACAATAAAAACATTAAATAATAATTAAAAAAAAGAACGCTTGCTATTAGACTTCCATGCAAAAGTGGGGCCGCAGTGCTAGCCTCAGGAAACAAGTGGGGAGTCATGTTCTGCCTTCTGCCGGGGCCTGAGTCCCACACGGAAAATGGGTCTGGACTCACTTGCAGTGCGCTCACGCATGCACACAGCAAAATGCGTCCACCCTCCGGCATGGCTACTTTAGCCGAAGCAGGAAATCTCTACAGAGTTGTTCCTTTGAGTTAGGTGGTTGGCTTTAGCCCTGCAGGCACACCCGGGGCAAGGGTACTAGCCTCATAAACAAGAGGTGAGTTGAGAACTGCCTTCCGCTCCGGCCTGTTTCTCACTCCATTTCACGTATGGGACCCTTTCCCCGGGCTCTCAGACAGACACGAGCACTGTCAAATTCCTCTGGCTTCAGGAACGGCAATGTTAACTCAAGCGCAGTAACTCTATAGCATTGATTCTTGGTGTTAGTAGCCTGGGAACTAGGCTTCCAGGCACACAGGGTACAGCAGTGCTAATCTCCTCAAACAAGAGGGGAGTCGACAGCAGCCTTCCTTCCAGGCCTGCTTCTCACTCCGAGTTACGTTTAGGTTCCATTTCTCATGCTTTCACAAAAACACACAACAGATGAAGTGCACGCTCAGGAAGGGCGATCTTTGCTGAGGCACGGGTCCTCCGCACTTTTGTTCCTTTCCGTTGGGTGGATGGCACTTAGGACTACACGCACACACGGGAGAGCCGATCTAGTTTCCCGAAACAAGAGTTGAGTCGATAGCTGCCTCCTGCCCATGCTTATTTCTGCCTCGGAATTCTGCTGGGACTCATTCCCCGGGTTTGCACTCAAGCAGAGTTGAAAATCCTGCCACCCTGTGGAGAGGCGAATGAGCTGAAGCTGGGATTCTTGACCGGCTTCTTTCTGCCAAAACAGTGTGGAGCACTTAGCATTCCTATGCACACATGGAGCAGTAGTGTTAGCTTCAGGTAACAAGAGCTGAGTCGAGAGGTGCCTTCTGGCCCGGACTTCTTCTCCCTCGGTCTCACGTAAGGAACCCGTTCCCCAGGCTCTCACCCACGGTAGCCTGGAAAGTGCTTCCTCCCTCAGAGACGTGGATGGTAGCTAAAGCACGATTTCTCTACCGTGTTGTTTCTTCGAGTTAGAACGCTAGCTATTAGACTGCCATGCAAATGTGGGGCTGCCGTGCTAGCTTGGTCAAACACATGGGGAGTCGTGTTCTGCCTTTCGCAGGGGCCTGAGTCTCACTCGCAAAAAGCTTTGGACTCCCTTGCAGTGCTCTCACGCACGCACACCACAAAATGCTGCCACCCTCAGGAGCAGCTGTTTTACCTGCAGCACAGGCTCTCAACCGAGTTTTTCCTTCGAGTTAGGTGGCTGTGTTTAAGGCGGCACACACACCCTCTCGAATGGTACTAGCCCCATAACCAGGATGTGAGTTAAGAGCTGCCTTCTGTACCGGCCTGTCTCTCCCCGATATTACGATATTGAAACCGTCCCCAGGCTCTCAGCCACAGTACACCCTAAACTGCTCCGCCCACAGAGAGGTCGACGGTAGCTAAAGCACGGTTTCCCTACAGTGTTGTTTCTTCGAGTTAGAACGCTAGCTATTAGACTGCCATGCAAATGTGGGGCTGCCGTGCTAGCTTGGTCAAACACATGGGGAGTCGTGTTCTGCCTTTCGCAGGGGCCTGAGTCTCACTCGCAAAAAGCTTTGGACTCCCTTGCAGTGCTCTCACGCACGCACACCACAAAATGCTGCCACCCTCAGGAGCAGCTGTTTTACCTGCAGCACAGGCTCTCAACCGAGTTTTTCCTTCGAGTTAGGTGGCTGTGTTTAAGGCGGCACACACACCCTCTCGAATGGTACTAGCCCCATAACCAGGATGTGAGTTAAGAGCTGCCTTCTGTACCGGCCTGTCTCTCCCCGATATTACGATATTGAAACCGTCCCCAGGCTCTCAGCCACAGTACACCCTAAACTGCTCCGCCCACAGAGAGGTCGACGGTAGCTAAAGCACGGTTTCTCTACAGTGTTGTTTCTTCGAGTTAGAACGCTAGCTATTAGACTGCCATGCAAATGTGGGGCTGCCGTGCTAGCTTGGTCAAACACATGGGGAGTCGTGTTCTGCCTTTTGCTGGGGCCTGAGTCTCACTCGCAAAAAGCTTTGGACTCCCTTGCACTACTCTCACGCACGCACACAACAAAATGCTGCCACCCTCAGGAGCACCTGTTTTACCTGAAGCACAGGCTCTCAATCAAGTTTTCCTTCGAGTTAGGTGGCTGTGTTGAAGCCTGCACACACACCCTGGCGAACGGTACCAGCCCCATAACCATGATGTGTGTTGAGAGCTGCCTTCTGTACCGGCCTGCCTCTCCCCGATATTATGATATTGAAACTGTGCCCAGGCTCTCAGCCACAGTACACCCTAAACTGCTTCGCCCACAGAGAGGTCGACGGTAGCTAAAGCACGGTTTCTCTGCTGTGTAGTTTCTTCGAGTTAGAACGCTAGCTATTAGACTTCCATGCAAAAGTGGGGCTGCCGTGCTAGCGTGATGAAACACATGGGGAGTCGTGTTCTGCCTTTCGCTGGGGCCTGAGTCTCGCTCGCAAAAAGCTTTGGACTTCCTTGCAGTGCTCTCACGCACGCACACAACGAAATGCTGCCACCCTCAGGAGCAGCTGTTTGACCTGACGCACAAGCTCTGAACCGAGATTTTCCTTCGAGTTAGGTGGCTGTGTTTACCCTGGGCAACGGTACTAGCCCCATAACCATGATGTGGGTTGAGAGCTGCCTTCTGTACCGGCCTGTCTCTCCCCCGATATTACGATATTGAAACCGTCCCCAGGCTCTCAGCCACAGTACACCCTAAACTGCTTCGCCCACAGAGAGGTCGACGGTAGCTAAAGCACGGTTTGTCTACAGTGTTGTTTGTTCGAGTTAGAAAGCTAGCTATTAGACTTCCATTCAAAAGTGGGGCCGCAGTAGTAGTTTCATGGAGCAAGTGGGGAGTCGTGTTCTGGCTTCTTCCGGGGCCTGGGTCTCACAAGGAAAATGGTTTTGGACTCACTTGCTGTGCACTCACGCATGCACACCACACAATGCGTCCACCCTGAGGCATGGCTCTTTTAGCCGAAGCAGGAATTCCCTACAGAGTTGTTCCTTTGAGTTAGGTGGTTGGCTTATGGCCTGCAGGCACACCCGGGGCAAGGGGACTAGCCTCATAAACAAGAGGTGAGTTGAGAGCTGCCTTCCGCACCGGCCTGTTTCTCACTCCATTTCACGTATGGGACCCTTTCCCCGGTCTCTCATACACGACCACTATACAACTCCTGCGGCTTCAGGAACGGCAATGGTAGCTAAAGCGCAGTAAGGCTACGGCATTGATTCTTGGTGTTAGTAGCCTGGTAGGCGAATGAGCTGCAGCTGGGATTCTTTACAGACTTGTTTCTTCCCAGTCAGGGTCGAGCACATAGCATTCCAAGCACACATGGAGCAGTAGTGTTAGCTTCAGGTAACAAGAGCTGAGTCGAGAGGTGCCTTGTGGCCCGGACTTCTTCTCCCTCGGTCTCACGTAAGGAACCCGTTCCCCAGGCTCTCACCCACGGTAGCCTGGAAAGTGCTTCCTCCCTCAGAGACGTGGATGGTAGCTAAAGCACGATTTCTCTACCGTGTTGTTTCTTCGAGTTAGAACGCTAGCTATTAGACTGCCATGCAAATGTGGGGCTGCCGTGCTAGCTTGGTCAAACACATGGGGAGTCGTGTTCTGCCTTTCGCAGGGGCCTGAGTCTCACTCGCAAAAAGCTTTGGACTCCCTTGCAGTGCTCTCACGCACGCACACCACAAAATGCTGCCACCCTCAGGAGCAGCTGTTTTACCTGCAGCACAGGCTCTCAACCGAGTTTTTCCTTCGAGTTAGGTGGCTGTGTTTAAGGCGGCACACACACCCTCTCGAATGGTACTAGCCCCATAACCAGGATGTGAGTTAAGAGCTGCCTTCTGTACCGGCCTGTCTCTCCCCGATATTACGATATTGAAACTGTCCCCAGGCTCTCAGCCACAGTACACCCTAAACTGCTCCGCCCACAGAGAGGTCGACGGTAGCTAAAGCACGGTTTCTCTACAGTGTTGTTTCTTCGAGTTAGAACGCTAGCTATTAGACTGCCATGCAAATGTGGGGCTGCCGTGCTAGCTTGGTCAAACACATGGGGAGTCGTGTTCTGCCTTTTGCTGGGGCCTGAGTCTCACTCGCAAAAAGCTTTGGACTCCCTTGCACTACTCTCACGCACGCACACAACAAAATGCTGCCACCCTCAGGAGCACCTGTTTTACCTGAAGCACAGGCTCTCAATCAAGTTTTCCTTCGAGTTAGGTGGCTGTGTTGAAGCCTGCACACACACCCTGGCGAACGGTACCAGCCCCATAACCATGATGTGTGTTGAGAGCTGCCTTCTGTACCGGCCTGCCTCTCCCCGATATTATGATATTGAAACTGTGCCCAGGCTCTCAGCCACAGTACACCCTAAACTGCTTCGCCCACAGAGAGGTCGACGGTAGCTAAAGCACGGTTTCTCTACAGTGTTGTTTCTTCGAGTGAGAACACTAGCTGTTAGACTTCCATGCAAAAGTGGGGCTGCCGTGCTAGCGTGATGAAATACATGGGGAGTCGTGTTCTGCCTTCTGCTGGGGCCTGAGGCTCATTCACAAAAAGCTTTGGACTCCCTTGCAGTGCTCTCATGCACGCACACAACAAAATGCTTCCACCCTCAGGAGCGGCTCTTTTAGCTGAAGCATGGATTCTCCAGCGAGTTTTTCCTTCGAGTTAGGCAGTTTTCATGAAGCCTGCACACACACCCGGGGCAACGGTACTAGCCCCATAACCATGGTTTGAGTTGAGAGCTGCCTTCTCTCCGGCCTGTCTCTCCCTCGATTTCACGAAACGGAACGCGTCCCCAGGCTCTCACCCACCGTACACCCTAAACTGCTTCCTCCCACATAGAGGAAGTTGTTGTTTCTTCGAGTTAGAACGTACACCCTAAACTGCTTGTGTTAACATTGCCGTTCCTGAAGCCAGAGGAATTTGACAGTGCTCGTGTCTGTCTGAGAGCCCGGGGAAAGGGTCCCATACGTGAAATGGAGTGAGAAACAGGCCGGAGCGGAAGGCAGTTCTCAACTCACCTCTTGTTTATGAGGCTCGGTAGCTAAAGCACGGTTTCTCTTCAGTGTTGTTTCTCCGAGTTAGAACGCTTGCTATGAATGTCCACAATAGCCAAACTGTGGAAAGAGCCATGTCCACCAACAGATGAATGGATAAAGAAGAGGGGGTATATATATATACAATGGAATATTATGCAGCCATCAAAAGGAATGAGATCTTGCCATCTGCAACGACGTGGATGGAACTGGAGGGTATCATGCTGAGCGAAATAAGTCAAACCGAGAAAGACATGTATCATATGACCTCACTGATATGAGGAATTCTTAATCTCAGGAAACAAACTGAGGGTTGCTAGAGTGGGGGGTGGGGTGGGAGGGATGGGGTCACTGGGTGTTGGACACTGTGGAGGGTATGTGTTCTGGTAAGCGCTGTGAATTGTGCAAGACTGTTGAATCTCAGATCTGTACCTCTGAAACAAATAATGCAATATATGTTAAGAAAGAAAAAAAGAAGAAGAAGAATGTAGCAGGAGGGGAAGAATGAAGGGGGGAAAATCGGAGGGGGAGAAGAACCATGAGAGATGATGGACTCTGAAAAACAAACTGAGGGTTCTAGAGGGGAGGGGGCTGGGAGGATGGCTTAGCCTGGTGATGGGTATTGAGCAGGGCACGTTCTGCATGGAGCACTGGGTGTTATGCACAAACAATGAACCATGGAACACTATATCTAAAACTAATGATGTAATGTATGGGGATTAACATAACAATAAAAACATTAAATAATAATTAAAAAAAAGAACGCTTGCTATTAGACTTCCATGCAAAAGTGGGGCCGCAGTGCTAGCCTCAGGAAACAAGTGGGGAGTCATGTTCTGCCTTCTGCCGGGGCCTGAGTCCCACACGGAAAATGGGTCTGGACTCACTTGCAGTGCGCTCACGCATGCACACAGCAAAATGCGTCCACCCTCCGGCATGGCTACTTTAGCCGAAGCAGGAAATCTCTACAGAGTTGTTCCTTTGAGTTAGGTGGTTGGCTTTAGCCCTGCAGGCACACCCGGGGCAAGGGTACTAGCCTCATAAACAAGAGGTGAGTTGAGAACTGCCTTCCGCTCCGGCCTGTTTCTCACTCCATTTCACGTATGGGACCCTTTCCCCGGGCTCTCAGACAGACACGAGCACTGTCAAATTCCTCTGGCTTCAGGAACGGCAATGTTAACTCAAGCGCAGTAACTCTATAGCATTGATTCTTGGTGTTAGTAGCCTGGGAACTAGGCTTCCGGGCACACAGGGTACAGCAGTGCTAATCTCCTCAAACAAGAGGGGAGTCGACAGCAGCCTTCCTTACAGGCCTGCTTCTCACTCCGAGTTACGTTTAGGTTCCATTTCTCATGCTTTCACAAAAACACACAACAGATGAAGTGCACGCTCAGGAAGGGCGATCTTTGCTGAGGCACAGGTCCTCCGCACTTTTGTTCCTTTCCGTTGGGTGGATGGCACTTAGGACTACACGCACACACGGGAGAGCCGATCTAGTTTCCCGAAACAAGAGTTGAGTCGATAGCTGCCTCTTGCCCATGCTTATTTCTGCCTCGGAATTCCGCTGGGACTCATTCCCCAGGTTTGCACTCAAGCAGAGTTGAAAATCCTGCCACCCTGTGGAGAGGCGAATGAGCTGAAGCTGGGATTCTTGACCGGCTTCTTTCTGCCAAAACAGTGTGGAGCACGTAGCATTCCTATGCACACATGGAGCAGTAGTGTTAGCTTCAGGTAACAAGAGCTGAGTCGAGAGGTGCCTTCTGGCCCGGACTTCTTCTCCCTCGGTCTCACGTAAGGAACCCGTTCCCCAGGCTCTCACCCACGGTAGCCTGGAAAGTGCTTCCTCCCTCAGAGACGTGGATGGTAGCTAAAGCACGATTTCTCTACCGTGTTGTTTCTTCGAGTTAGAACGCTAGCTATTAGACTGCCATGCAAAAGTGGGGCTGCCGTGCTAGCTTGGTCAAACACATGGGGAGTCGTGTTCTGCCTTTCGCAGGGGCCTGAGTCTCACTCGCAAAAAGCTTTGGACTCCCTTGCAGTGCTCTCACGCACGCACACCACAAAATGCTGCCACCCTCAGGAGCAGCTGTTTTACCTGCAGCACAGGCTCTCAACCGAGTTTTTCCTTCGAGTTAGGTGGCTGTGTTTAAGGCGGCACACACACCCTCTCGAATGGTACTAGCCCCATAACCAGGATGTGAGTTAAGAGCTGCCTTCTGTACCGGCCTGTCTCTCCCCGATATTACGATATTGAAACCGTCCCCCGGCTCTCAGCCACAGTACACCCTAAACTGCTCCGCCCACAGAGAGGTCGACGGTAGCTAAAGCACGGTTTCTCTACAGTGTTGTTTCTTCGAGTGAGAACGCTAGCTGTTAGACTTCCATGCAAAAGTGGGGCTGCCGTGCTAGCGTGATGAAACACATGGGGAGTCGTGTTCTGCCTTTCGCTGGGGCCTGAGTCTCACTCGCAAAAAGCTTTGGACTTCCTTGCAGTGCTCTCACGAACGCACACCACAAAATGCTGCCACCCTCAGGAGCAGCTGTTTTACCTGCAGCACAGGCTCTCAATCGAGTTTTCCTTCGAGTTAGGTGGCTGTGTTTAAGCCTGCACACACACCCTGGCGAACGGTACTAGCCCCATAACCAGGATGTGAGTTGAGAGCTGCCTTCTGTACCGGCCTGCCTCTCCCCGATATTATGATATTGAAACCGTCCCCAGGCTCTCAGCCACAGTACACCCTAAACTGCTTCACCCACAGAGAAGTCGACGGTAGCTAAAGCACGGTTTCTATACTGTGTAGTTTCTTCGAGTTAGAACGCTAGCTATTAGACTTCCATGCAAATGTGGGACTGCCGGGCTAGCTTGGTCAAACACCTGGGGAGTCGTGTTCTGCCTTTCGCTGGGGCCTGAGTCTCACTTGCAAAAAGCTTTGGACTCCCTTGCAGTGCTCTCACGCACGCACACAACAAAATGCTGCCACCCTTAGGAGCAGCTGTTTGACCTGACGCACAAGCTCTGAACCGAGATTTTCCTTCGAGTCAGGTGGCTCTGTTTACCCTGGGCAACGGTACTAGCCCCATAACCATGATGTGGGTTCAGAGCTGCCTTCTGTACCGGCCTGTCTCTCCCCCGATATTACGATATTGAAACCGTCCCCAGGCTCTCAGCCACAGTACACCCTAAACTGCTCCTCCCACAGAGAGGTCGACGGTAGGTAAAGCACGGTTTGTCTACAGTGTTGTTTGTTCGAGTTAGAAAGCTAGCTATTAATCTTCCATTCAAAAGTGGGGCCGCAGTAGTAGTTTCATGGAGCAAGTGGGGAGTCGTGTTCTGGCTTCTTCCGGGGCCTGGGTCTCACAAGGAAAATGGTTTTGGACTCACTTGCTGTGCACTCACGCATGCACACCACACAATGCGTCCACCCTGAGGCATGGCTCTTTTAGCCGAAGCAGGAATTCCCTACAGAGTTGTTCCTTTGAGTTAGGTGGTTGGCTTATGGCCTGCAGGCACACCCGGGGCAAGGGGACTAGCCTCATAAACAAGAGGTGAGTTGAGAGCTGCCTTCCGCACCGGCCTGTTTCTCACTCCATTTCACGTATGGGACCCTTTCCCCGGTCTCTCATACACGAGCACTATACAACTGCGGCTTCAGGAACGGCAATGGTAGCTAAAGCGCAGTAAGGCTACAGCATTGATTCTTGGTGTTAGTAGCCTGGTAGGCGAATGAGCTGCAGCTGGGATTCTTTACAGACTTGTTTCTTCCCAGTCAGGGTCGAGCACATAGCATTCCAAGCACACATGGAGCAGTAGTCTTAGCTTCAGGTAGCAAGAGCTGAGTCCAGAGGTGCCTTCTGCCCGGACCTATTTCTCCCTTGGTTTCACGTATGGAACCCGTTCCCCAGGCTCTCAGCCACGGTACTCCGTGTAATGCTTCCTCCGTCTAGAGGTCGACGGTAGCTAAAGCGCGGTTTGTCTACAGTGTTGTTTCTTCGAGTGAGAACGCTAGCTGATAGACTTCCATTCAAAAGTGGGGCTGCCATGCTAGCGTGATGAAACACATGGGGAGTCGTGTTCTGCCTTTCGCTGGGGCCTGAGTCTCACTCGCAAAAAGCTTTGGACTTCCTTGCACTGCTCTCACGCACGCACACCACAAAATGCTGCCACCCTCAGGAGCAGCTGTTTTACCTGCAGCACAGGCTCTCAATCGAGTTTTCCTTCGAGTTAGGTGGCTGTGTTTAAGCCTGCACACACACCCTGGCGAACGGTACTAGCCCCATAACCAGGATGTGAGTTGAGAGCTGCCTTCTGTACCGGCCTGCCTCTCCCCGATATTATGATATTGAAACCGTCCCCAGGCTCTCAGCCACAGTACACCCTAAACTGCTTCGCCCACAGAGAAGTCGACGGTAGCTAAAGCACGGTTTCTATACTGTGTAGTTTCTTCGAGTTAGAACGCTAGCTATTAGACTTCCATGCAAATGTGGGGCTGCCGGGCTAGCTTGGTCAAACACCTGGGGAGTCGTGTTCTGGCTTCTTCCGGGGCCTGGGTCTCACAAGGAAAATGGTTTTGGACTCACTTGCTGTGCACTCACGCATGCACACCACACAATGCGTCCAACCTGAGGCATGGCTCTTTTAGCCGAAGCAGGAATTCCCTACAGAGTTGTTCCTTTGAGTTAGGTGGTTGGCTTATGGCCTGCAGGCACACCCGGGGCAAGGGGACTAGCCTCATAAACAAGAGGTGAGTTGAGAGCTGCCTTCCGCACCGGCCTGTTTCTCACTCCATTTCACGTATGGGACCCTTTCCCCGGTCTCTCATACACGAGCACTATACAACTGCGGCTTCAGGAACGGCAATGGTAGCTAAAGCGCAGTAAGGCTACAGCATTGATTCTTGGTGTTAGTAGCCTGGTAGGCGAATGAGCTGCAGCTGGGATTCTTTACAGACTTGTTTCTTCCCAGTCAGGGTCGAGCACATAGCATTCCAAGCACACATGGAGCAGTAGTCTTAGCTTCAGGTAGCAAGAGCTGAGTCCAGAGGTGCCTTCTGCCCGGACCTATTTCTCCCTTGGTTTCACGTATGGAACCCATTCCCCAGGCTCTCAGCCACGGTACTCCGTGTAATGCTTCCTCCGTCTAGAGGTCGGCGGTAGCTAAAGCACGGTTCGTCTACAGTGTTGTTTCTTCGAGTGAGAACACTTGCTGTTAGACTTCCATGCAAAAGTGGGGCTGGCGTGCTAGCGTGATGAAACACATGGGGAGTCGTGTTCTGCCTTTCGCTGGGGCCTGAGTCTCACTCGCAAAAAGCTTTGGACTTCCTTGCAGTGCTCTCACGCACGCACACCACCAAATGCTGCCACCCTCAGGAGCAGCTGTTTTACCTGCAGCACAGGCTCTCAACCGAGTTTTTCCTTCGAGTTAGGTGGCTGTGTTTAAGCCGGCACACACAGGCTGGGCAACGGTTCTAGCCCCATAACCAGGATGTGAGTTGAGACCTGCCTTCTGTACCGGCCTGTCTCTCCCCGATATTACGATATTGAAACCGTCCCCAGGCTCTCAGCCACAGTACACCCTAAACTGCTACTCCCACAGAGAGGTCGACGGTAGCTAAAGCACGTTTTGTCTACAGTGTTGTTTGTTCGAGTTAGAAAGCTAGCTATTAATCTTCCATTCAAAAGTGGGGCCGCAGTAGTAGTTTCATGGAGCAAGTGGGGAGTCGTGTTCTGGCTTCTTCCAGGGCCTGGGTCTCACAAGGAAAATGGTTTTGGACTCACTTGCTGTGCACTCACGCATGCACACCACACAATGCGTCCACCCAGACGCATGGCTCTTTTAGCCGAAGCAGGAATTCCCTACAGAGTTGTTCCTTTGAGTTAGGTGTTTGGCTTATGGCCTGCAGGCACACCCGGGGCAAGGGGACTAGCCTCATAAACAAGAGGTGAGTTGAGAGCTGCCTTCCGCACCGGCCTGTTTCTCACTCCATTTCACGTATGGGACCCTTTCCCCGGTCTCTCATACACGAGCACTATACAACTGCGGCTTCAGGAACGGCAATGGTAGCTAAAGCGCAGTAAGGCTACAGCATTGATTCTTGGTGTTAGTAGCCTGGTAGGCGAATGAGCTGCAGCTGGGATTCTTTACAGACTTGTTTCTTCCCAGTCAGGGTCGAGCACATAGCATTCCAAGCACACATGGAGCAGTAGTCTTAGCTTCAGGTAGCAAGAGCTGAGTCCAGAGGTGCCTTCTGCCCGGACCTATTTCTCCCTTGGTTTCACGTATGGAACCCGTTCCCCAGGCTCTCAGCCACGGTACTCCGTGTAATGCTTCCTCCGTCTAGAGGTCGACGGTAGCTAAAGCACGGTTTCTCTACAGTGTTGTTTCTTCGAGTGAGAACGCTAGCTGTTAGACTTCCATGCAAAAGTGGGGCTGGCGTGCTAGCGTGATGAAACACATGGGGAGTCGTGTTCTGCCTTTCGCTGGGGCCTGAGTCTCACTCGCAAAAAGCTTTGGACTTCCTTGCAGTGCTATCACGCACGCACACCACCAAATGCTGCCACCCTCAGGAGCAGCTGTTTTACCTGCAGCACAGGCTCTCAATCGAGTTTTCCTTCGAGTTAGGTGGCTGTGTTTAAGCCTGCACACACACCCTTGCGAACGGTACTAGCCCCATAACCAGGATGTGAGTTGAGAGCTGCCTTCTGTACCGGCCTGCCTCTCCCCGATATTATGATATTGAAACCGTCCCCAGGCTCTCAGCCACAGTACACCCTAAACTGCTTCGCCCACAGAGAAGTCGACGGTAGCTAAAGCACGGTTTCTATACTGTGTAGTTTCTTCGAGTTAGAACGCTAGCTATTAGACTTCCATGCAAATGTGGGGCTGCCGGGCTAGCTTGGTCAAACACCTGGGGAGTCGTGTTCTGCCTTTCGCTGGGGCCTGAGTCTCACTTGCAAAAAGCTTTGGACTCCCTTGCAGTGCTCTCACGCACGCACACAACAAAATGCTGCCACCCTCAGGAGCAGCTGTTTGACCTGACGCACAAGCTCTGAACCGAGATTTTCCTTCGAGTTAGGTGGCTTTGTTACCCTGGGCAATGGTACTAGCCCCATAACCATGATGCGGGTTGAGAGCTGCCTTCTGTACCGGCCTGTCTCTCCCCCGATATTACGATATTGAAACCGTCCCCAGGCTCTCAGCCACAGTACACCCTAAAATGCTTAGCTCACAGAGAGGTCGACGGTAGCTAAAGCACAGTTTGTCTACAGTGCTGTTTGTTCGAGTTAGAAAGCTAGCTATTAGACTTCCATTCAAAAGTGGGGCCGCAGTAGTAGTTTCATGGAGCAAGTGGGGAGTCGTGTTCTGGCTTCTTCCGGGGCCTGGGTCTCACAAGGAAAATGGTTTTGGACTCACTTGCTGTGCACTCATGCATGCACACCACACAATGCGTCCACCCTGAGGCATGGCTCTTTTAGCCGAAGCAGGAATTCCCTACAGAGTTGTTCCTTTGTGTTAGGTGGTTGGCTTATGGCCTGCAGGCACACCCGGGGCAAGGGGACTAGCCTCATAAACAAGAGGTGAGTTGAGAGCTGCCTTCCGCACCGGCCTGTTTCTCACTCCATTTCACGTATGGGACCCTTTCCCCGGTCTCTCATACACGAGCACTATACAACTGCGGCTTCAGGAACGGCAATGGTAGCTAAAGCGCAGTAAGGCTACAGCATTGATTCTTGGTGTTAGTAGCCTGGTAGGCGAATGAGCTGCAGCTGGGATTCTTTACAGACTTGTTTCTTCCCAGTCAGGGTCGAGCACATAGCATTCCAAGCACACATGGAGCAGTAGTCTTAGCTTCAGGTAGCAAGAGCTGAGTCCAGAGGTGCCTTCTGCCCGGACCTATTTCTCCCTTGGTTTCACGTATGGAACCCGTTCCCCAGGCTCTCAGCCACGGTACTCGGTGTAATGCTTCCTCCGTCTAGAGGTCGACGGTAGCTAAAGCACGGTTTGTCACAGTGTTGTTTCTTCGAGTGAGAACGCTAGCTGTTAGACTTCCATGCAAAAGTGGGGTTGCCGTGCTAGCGTGATGAAACACATGGGGAGTCGTGTTCTGCCTTTTGCTGGGGCCTGAGTCTCTCTCGCAAAAAGCTTTGGACTTCCTTGCATTGCTCTCACGAACGCACACCACAAAATGCTGCCACCCTCAGGAGCAGCTGTTTTACCTGCAGCACAGGCTCTCAATCGAGTTTTCCTTCGAGTTAGGTGGCTGTGTTTAAGCCTGCACACACACCCTGGCGAACGGTACTAGCCCCATAACCAGGATGTGAGTTGAGAGCTGCCTTCTGTACCGGCCTGCCTCTCCCCGATATTATGATATTGAAACCGTCCCCAGGCTCTCAGCCACAGTACACCCTAAACTGCTTCGCCCACAGAGAAGTCGACGGTAGCTAAAGCACGGTTTCTATACTGTGTAGTTTCTTCGAGTTAGAACGCTAGCTATTAGACTTCCATGCAAATGTGGGGCTGCCGGGCTAGCTTGGTCAAACACCTGGGGAGTCGTGTTCTGCCTTTCGCTGGGGCCTGAGTCTCACTTGCAAAAAGCTTTGGACTCCCTTGCAGTGCTCTCACGCACGCACACAACAAAATGCTGCCACCCTCAGGAGCAGCTGTTTGACCTGACGCACAAGCTCTGAACCGAGATTTTCCTTCGAGTCAGGTGGCTCTGTTTACCCTGGGCAATGGTACTAGCCCCATAACCATGATGTGGATTCAGAGCTGCCTTCTGTACCGGCCTGTCTCTCCCCCGATATTACGATATTGAAACCGTCCCCAGGCTCTCAGCCACAGTACACCCTAAACTGCTCCTCCCACAGAGAGGTCGACGGTAGCTAAAGCACGGTTTGTCTACAGTGTTGTTTGTTCAAGTTAGAAAGCTAGCTATTAATCTTCCATTCAAAAGTGGGGCCGCAGTAGTAGTTTCATGGAGCAAGTGGGGAGTGGTGTTCTGGCTTCTTCCGGGGCCTGGGTCTCACAAGGAAAATGGTTTTGGACTCACTTGCTGTGCACTCACGCATGCACACCACACAATGCGTCCACCCTGAGGCATGGCTCTTTTAGCCGAAGCAGGAATTCCCTACAGAGTTGTTCCTTTGAGTTAGGTGGTTGGCTTATGGCCTGCAGGCACACCCGGGGCAAGGGGACTAGCCTCATAAACAAGAGGTGAGTTGAGAGCTGCCTTCCGCACCGGCCTGTTTCTCACTCCATTTCACGTATGGGACCCTTTCCCCGGTCTCTCATACACGAGCACTATACAACTCCTGCGGCTTCAGGAACGGCAATGGTAGCTAAAGCGCAGTAAGGCTACAGCATTGATTCTTGGTGTTAGTAGCCTGGTAGGCGAATGAGCTGCAGCTGGGATTCTTTACAGACTTGTTTCTTCCCAGTCAGGGTCGAGCACATAGCATTCCAAGCACACATGGAGCAGTAGTCTTAGCTTCAGGTAGCAAGAGCTGAGTCCAAAGGTGCCTTCTGCCCGGACCTATTTCTCCCTTGGTTTCACGTATGGAACCCGTTCCCCAGGCTCTCAGCCACGGTACTCCGTGTAATGCTTCCTCCGTCTAGAGGTCGACGGTAGCTAAAGCACGGTTTGTCTACAGTGTTGTTTCTTCGAGTGAGAACGCTAGCTGTTAGACTTCCATGCAAAAGTGGGGCTGCCGTGCTAGCGTGATGAAACACATGGGGAGTCGTGTTCTGCCTTTCGCTGGGGCCTGAGTCTCACTCGCAAAAAGGTTTGGACTTCCTTGCAGTGCTCTCACGCACGCACACCACCAAATGCTGCCACCCTCAGGAGCAGCTGTTTTACCTGCAGCACAGGCTCTCAATCGAGTTTTCCTTCGAGTTAGGTGGCTGTGTTTAAGCCTGCACACACACCCTGGCGAACGGTACTAGCCCCATAACCAGGATGTGAGTTGAGAGCTGCCTTCTGTACCGGCCTGTCTCTCCCCGATATTATGATATTGAAACCGTCCCCAGGCTCTCAGCCACAGTACACCCTAAACTGCTTCGCCCACAGAGAAGTCGACGGTAGCTAAAGCACGGTTTCTATACTGTGTAGTTTCTTCGAGTTAGAACGCTAGCTATTAGACTTCCATGCAAATGTGGGGCTGCCGGGCTAGCTTGGTCAAACACCTGGGGAGTCGTGTTCTGGCTTCTTCCGGGGCCTGGGTCTCACAAGGAAAATGGTTTTGGACTCACTTGCTGTGCACTCACGCATGCACACCACACAATGCGTCCACCCTGAGGCATGGCTCTTTTAGCCGAAGCAGGAATTCCCTACAGAGTTGTTCCTTTGAGTTAGGTGGTTGGCTTATGGCCTGCAGGCACACCCGGGGCAAGGGGACTAGCCTCATAAACAAGAGGTGAGTTGAGAGCTGCCTTCCGCACCGGCCTGTTTCTCACTCCATTTCACGTATGGGACCCTTTCCCCGGTCTCTCATACACGAGCACTATACAACTGCGGCTTCAGGAACGGCAATGGTAGCTAAAGCGCAGTAAGGCTACAGCATTGATTCTTGGTGTTAGTAGCCTGGTAGGCGAATGAGCTGCAGCTGGGATTCTTTACAGACTTGTTTCTTCCCAGTCAGGGTCGAGCACATAGCATTCCAAGCACACATGGAGCAGTAGTCTTAGCTTCAGGTAGCAAGAGCTGAGTCCAGAGGTGCCTTCTGCCCGGACCTATTTCTCCCTTGGTTTCACGTATGGAACCCGTTCCCCAGGCTCTCAGCCACGGTACTCCGTGTAATGCTTCCTCCGTCTAGAGGTCGGCGGTAGCTAAAGCACGGTTCGTCTACAGTGTTGTTTCTTCGAGTGAGAACACTAGCTGTTAGACTTCCATGCAAAAGTGGGGCTGGCGTGCTAGCGTGATGAAACACATGGGGAGTCTTGTTCTGCCTTTCGCTGGGGCCTGAGTCTCACTCGCAAAAAGCTTTGGACTTCCTTGCAGTGCTCTCAAGCACGCACACCACAAAATGCTGCCACCCTCAGGACCAGCTGTTTTACCTGCAGGACAGGCTCTCAACCGAGTTTTTCCTTCGAGTTAGGTGGCTGTGTTTAAGCCTGCACACACAGGCTGGGCAACGGTACTAGCCCCATAACCAGGATGTGAGTTGAGACCTGCCTTCTGTACCGGCCTGTCTCTCCCCGATATTACGATATTGAAACCGTCCCCAGGCTCTCAGCCACAGTACACCCTAAACTGCTACTCCCACAGAGAGGTCGACGGTAGCTAAAGCACGGTTTGTCTACAGTGTTGTTTGTTCGAGTTAGAAAGCTAGCTATTAATCTTCCATTCAAAAGTGGGGCCGCAGTAGTAGTTTCATGGAGCAAGTGGGGAGTCGTGTTCTGGCTTCTTCCGGGGCCTGGGTCTCACAAGGAAAATGGTTTTGGACTCACTTGCTGTGCACTCACGCATGCACACCACCCAATGCGTCCACCCTGACGCATGGCTCTTTTAGCCGAAGCAGGAATTCCCTACAGAGTTGTTCCTTTGAGTTAGGTGGTTGGCTTATGGCCTGCAGGCACACCCGGGGCAAGGGGACTAGCCTCATAAACAAGAGGTGAGTTGAGAGCTGCCTTCCGCACCGGCCTGTTTCTCACTCCATTTCACGTATGGGACCCTTTCCCCGGTCGCTCATACACGAGCACTATACAACTGCAGCTTCAGGAACGGCAATGGTAGCTAAAGCGCAGTAAGGCTACAGCATTGATTCTTGGTGTTAGTAGCCTGGTAGGCGAATGAGCTGCAGCTGGGATTCTTTACAGACTTGTTTCTTCCCAGTCAGGGTCGAGCACATAGCATTCCAAGCACACATGGAGCAGTAGTCTTAGCTTCAGGTAGCAAGAGCTGAGTCCAGAGGTGCCTTGTGCCCGGACCTATTTCTCCCTTGGTTTCACGTATGGAACCCGTTCCCCAGGCTCTCAGCCACGGTACTCCGTGTAATGCTTCCTCCGTCTAGAGGTCGACGGTAGCTAAAGCACGGTTTGTCTACAGTGTTGTTTCTTCGAGTGAGAACACTAGCTGTTAGACTTCCATGCAAAAGTGGGGCTGGCGTGCTAGCGTGATGAAACACATGGGGAGTCGTGTTCTGCCTTTCGCTGGGGCCTGAGTCTCACTCGCAAAAAGCTTTGGACTTCCTTGCAGTGCTCTCACGCACGCACACAACAAAATGCTGCCACCCTCAGGAGCAGCTGTTTTACCTGCAGCACAGGCTCTCAACCGAGATTTTCCTTGGAGTTAGGTGGCTGTGTTTACCCTGGGCAATGGTACTAGCCCCATAACCATGATGTGGGTTCAGAGCTGCCTTCTGTACCGGCCTGTCTCTCCCCCGATATTACGATATTGAAACCGTCCCCAGGCTCTCAGCCACAGTACACCCGAAACTGCTACTCCCACAGAGAGGTCGACGGTAGCTAAAGCACGGTTTGTCTACAGTGTTGTTTGTTCGAGTTAGAAAGCTAGCTATTAATCTTCCATTCAAAAGTGGGGCCGCAGTAGTATTTTCATGGAGCAAGTGGGGAGTCGTGTTCTGGCTTCTTCCGGGGTCTGGGTCTCACAAGGAAAATGGTTTTGGACTCACTTGCTGTGCACTCACGCATGCACACCACACAATGCGTCCACCCTGAGGCATGGCTCTTTTAGCCGAAGCAGGAATTCCCTACAGAGTTGTTCCTTTGAGTTAGGTGGTTGGCTTATGGCCTGCAGGCACACCCGGGGCAAGGGGACTAGCCTCATAAACAAGAGGTGAGTTGAGAGCTGCCTTCCGCACCGGCCTGTTTCTCACTCCATTTCACGTATGGGACCCTTTCCCCGGTCTCTCATACACGAGCACTATACAACTGCGGCTTCAGGAACGGCAATGGTAGCTAAAGCGCAGTAAGGCTACAGCATTGATTCTTGGTGTTAGTAGCCTGGTAGGCGAATGAGCTGCAGCTGGGATTCTTTACAGACTTGTTTCTTCCCAGTCAGGGTCGAGCACATAGCATTCCAAGCACACATGGAGCAGTAGTCTTAGCTTCAGGTAGCAAGAGCTGAGTCCAGAGGTGCCTTCTGCCCGGACCTATTTCTCCCTTGGTTTCACGTATGGAACCCGTTCCCCAGGCTCTCAGCCACGGTACTCCGTGTAATGCTTCCTCCGTCTAGAGGTCGACGGTAGCTAAAGCACCGTTTCTCTACAGTGTTGTTTCTTCGAGTGAGAACGCTAGCTGTTAGACTTCCATGCAAAAGTGGGGCTGGCGTGCTAGCGTGATGAAACACATGGGGAGTCGTGTTCTGCCTTTCGCTGGGGCCTGAGTCTCACTCGCAAAAAGCTTTGGACTTCCTTGCAGTGCTCTCAAGCACGCACACCACAAAATGCTGCCACCCTCAGGAGCAGCTCTTTTACCTGCAGGACAGGCTCTCCACCGAGTTTTTCCTTCGAGTTAGGTGGCTGTGTTTAAGCCTGCACACACAGGCTGGGCAACGGTACTAGCCCCATAACCAGGATGTGAGTTGAGACCTGCCTTCTGTACCGGCCTGTCTCTCCCCGATATTACGATATTGAAACCGTCCCCAGGCTCTCAGCCACAGTACACCCTAAACTGCTACTCCCACAGAGAGGTCGACGGTAGCTAAAGCACGGTTTGTCTACAGTGTTGTTTGTTCGAGTTAGAAACCTAGCTATTAATCTTCCATTCAAAAGTGGGGCCGCAGTAGTAGTTTCATGGAGCAAGTGGGGAGTCGTGTTCTGGCTTCTTCCGGGGCCTGGGTCTCACAAGGAAAATGGTTTTGGACTCACTTGCTGTGCACTCACGCATGCACACCACACAATGCGTCCACCCTGAGGCATGGCTCTTTTAGCCGAAGCAGGAATTCCCTACAGAGTTGTTCCTTTGAGTTAGGTGGTTGGCTTATGGCCTGCAGGCACACCCGGGGCAAGGGGACTAGCCTCATAAACAAGAGGTGAGTTGAGAGCTGCCTTCCGCACCGGCCTGTTTCTCACTCCATTTCACGTATGGGACCCTTTCCCCGGTCTCTCATACACGAGCACTATACAACTGCGGCTTCAGGAACGGCAATGGTAGCTAAAGCGCAGTAAGGCTACAGCATTGATTCTTGGTGTTAGTAGCCTGGTAGGCGAATGAGCTGCAGCTGGGATTCTTTACAGACTTGTTTCTTCCCAGTCAGGGTCGAGCACATAGCATTCCAAGCACACATGGAGCAGTAGTCTTAGCTTCAGGTAGCAAGAGCTGAGTCCAGAGGTGCCTTCTGCCCGGACCTATTTCTCCCTTGGTTTCACGTATGGAACCCGTTCCCCAGGCTCTCAGCCACGGTACTCCGTGTAATGCTTCCTCCGTCTAGAGGTCGACGGTAGCTAAAGCACGGTTTCTCTACAGTGTTGTTTCTTCGAGTGAGAACGCTAGCTGTTAGACTTCCATGCAAAAGTGGGGCTGGCGTGCTAGCGTGATGAAACACATGGGGAGTCGTGTTCTGCCTTTCGCTGGGGCCTGAGTCTCACTCGCAAAAAGCTTTGGACTTCCTTGCAGTGCTCTCACGCACGCACACCACCAAATGCTGCCACCCTCAGGAGCAGCTGTTTTACCTGCAGCACAGGCTCTCAATCGAGTTTTCCTTCGAGTTAGGTGGCTGTGTTTAAGCCTGCACACACACCCTGGCGAACGGTACTAGCCCCATAACCAGGATGTGAGTTGAGAGCTGCCTTCTGTACCGGCCTGCCTCTCCCCGATATTATGATATTGAAACCGTCCCCAGGCTCTCAGCCACAGTACACCCTAAACTGCTTCGCCCACAGAGAAGTCGACGGTAGCTAAAGCACGGTTTCTATACTGTGTAGTTTCTTCGAGTTAGAACGCTAGCTATTAGACTTCCATGCAAATGTGGGGCTGCCGGGCTAGCTTGGTCAAACACCTGGGGAGTCGTGTTCTGGCTTCTTCCGGGGCCTGGGTCTCACAAGGAAAATGGTTTTGGACTCACTTGCTGTGCACTCACGCATGCACACCACACAATGCGTCCACCCTGAGGCATGGCTCTTTTAGCCGAAGCAGGAATTCCCTACAGAGTTGTTCCTTTGAGTTAGGTGGTTGGCTTATGGCCTGCAGGCACACCCGGGGCAAGGGGACTAGCCTCATAAACAAGAGGTGAGTTGAGAGCTGCCTTCCGCACCGGCCTGTTTCTCACTCCATTTCACGTATGGGACCCTTTCCCCGGTCTCTCATACACGAGCACTATACAACTGCGGCTTCAGGAACGGCAATGGTAGCTAAAGCGCAGTAAGGCTACAGCATTGATTCTTGGTGTTAGTAGCCTGGTAGGCGAATGAGCTGCAGCTGGGATTCTTTACAGACTTGTTTCTTCCCAGTCAGGGTCGAGCACATAGCATTCCAAGCACACATGGAGCAGTAGTCTTAGCTTCAGGTAGCAAGAGCTGAGTCCAGAGGTGCCTTCTGCCCAGACCTATTTCTCCCTTGGTTTCACGTATGGAACCCGTTCCCCAGGCTCTCAGCCACGGTACTCCGTGTAATGCTTCCTCCGTCTAGAGGTCGACGGTAGCTAAAGCACGGTTTGTCTACAGTGTTGTTTCTTCGAGTGAGAACACTAGCTGTTAGACTTCCATGCAAAAGTGGGGCTGCCGTGCTAGCGTGATGAAACACATGGGGAGTCGTGTTCTGCCTTTCGCTGGGGCCTGAGTCTCACTCGCAAAAAGCTTTGGACTTCCTTGCAGTGCTCTCACGCACGCACACCACAAAATGCTGCCACCCTCAGGAGCAGCTGTTTTACCTGCAGCACAGGCTCTCAACCGAGATTTTCCTTCGAGTTAGGTGGCTGTGTTTACCCTGGGCAACGGTACTAGCCCCATAACCATGATGTGGGTTCAGAGCTGCCTTCTGTACCGGCCTGTCTCTCCCCCGATATTACGATATTGAAACCGTCCCCAGGCTCTCAGCCACAGTACACCCTAAACTGCTCCTCCCACAGAGAGGTCGACGGTAGCTAAAGCACGGTTTGTCTAGTGTTGTTTGTTCGAGTTAGAAAGCTAGCTATTAGACTTCCATTCAAAAGTGGGGCCGCAGTAGTAGTTTCATGGAGCAAGTGGGGAGTCGTGTTCTGGCTTCTTCCGGGGCCTGGGTCTCACAAGGAAAATGGTTTTGGACTCACTTGCTGTGCACTCACGCATGCACACCACACAATGCGTCCACCCTGAGGCATGGCTCTTTTAGCCGAAGCAGGAATTCCCTACAGAGTTGTTCCTTTGAGTTAGGTGGTTGGCTTATGGCCTGCAGGCACACCCGGGGCAAGGGGACTAGCCTCATAAACAAGAGGTGAGTTGAGAGCTGCCTTCCGCACCGGCCTGTTTCTCACTCCATTTCACGTATGGGACCCTTTCCCCGGTCTCTCATACACGAGCACTATACAACTGCGGCTTCAGGAACGGCAATGGTAGCTAAAGCGCAGTAAGGCTACAGCATTGATTCTTGGTGTTAGTAGCCTGGTAGGCGAATGAGCTGCAGCTGGGATTCTTTACAGACTTGTTTCTTCCCAGTCAGGGTCGAGCACATAGCATTCCAAGCACACATGGAGCAGTAGTCTTAGCTTCAGGTAGCAAGAGCTGAGTCCAGAGGTGCCTTCTGCCCGGACCTATTTCTCCCTTGGTTTCACGTATGGAACCCGTTCCCCAGGCTCTCAGCCACGGTACTCCGTGTAATGCTTCCTCCGTCTAGAGGTCGACGGTAGCTAAAGCACGGTTTGTCTACAGTGTTGTTTCTTCGAGTGAGAACGCTAGCTGTTAGACTTCCATGCAAAAGTGGGGCTGGCGTGCTAGCGTGATGAAACACATGGGGAGTCGTGTTCTGCCTTTCGCTGGGGCCTGAGTCTCACTCGCAAAAAGCTTTGGACTTCCTTGCAGTGCTCTCAAGCACTTACACCACCAAATGCTGCCACCCTCAGGAGCAGCTGTTTTACCTGCAGCACAGGCTCTCAATCGAGTTTTCCTTCGAGTTAGGTGGCTGTGTTTAAGCCTGCACACACACCCTGGCGAACGGTACTAGCCCCATAACCAGAATGTGAGTTGAGAGCTGCCTTCTGTACCGGCCTGCCTCTCCCCGATATTATGATATTGAAACCGTCCCCAGGCTCTCAGCCACACTAAACCCTAAACTGCTTCGCCCACAGAGAACTCGACGGTAGCTAAAGCACGGTTTCTATACTGTGTAGTTTCTTCGAGTTAGAACGCTAGCTATTAGACTGCCATTCAAATATGGGGCTGCCGTGCTAGCTTGGTCAAACACATGGGGAGTGGTGTTCTGCCTTTCGCTGGGGCCTGAGTCTCACTTGCAAAAAGCTTTGGACTCCCTTGCAGTGCTCTCACGCACGCACACATCAAAATGCTGCCACCCTCAGGAGCAGCTGTTTTACCTGAAGCACAAGCTCTGAACCGAGATTTTCCTTCGAATTAGGTGGATGTGTTTACCCTGGACAACGGTACTAGTCCCATAACCATGATGTGGGTTGAGAGCTGCCTTCTGTACTGGCCTGTCTCTCCCCCGATATTACGATATTGAAACCGTCCCCAGGCTCTCAGCCACAGTACACCCTAAACTCCGTCCACAGAGAGGTCGACGGTAGGTAAAGCACGGTTTCTCTACAGTGTTGTTTCTTCGAGTTAGAACGCTAGCTATTAGACTGCCATGCAAATGTGGGGCTGCCGTGCTAGCTTGGTCAAACACATGGTGAGTCGTGTTCTGCCTTTCGCTGGGGCCTGAGTCTCACTCACAAAAAGCTTTGGACTCCCTTGCAGTGCTCTCACGCATGCACACAACAAAATGCTGCCACCCTCAGGAGCAGCTGTTTTACCTGAAGCACAGTCTCTCAATCGAGTTTTCCTTTGAGTTAGGTGGCTGTGTTTAAGCCTGCACACACACCCTGGGCAACGGTACTAGCCCCATAACCATGATGTGGGTTCAGAGCTGCCTTATGTACCGGCCTGTCTCTCCCCCGATATTACCGTATTGAAACCGTCCCCAGGCTCTCAGCCACAGTACACCCTAAACTGCTTCGCCAACAGAGAGGTCGACGGTAGCTAAAGCACGGTTTGTCTACAGTGTTGTTTGTTCGAGTCAGAAAGCTAGCTATTAGACTTCCATTCAAAAGTGGGGCCGCAGTATTAGTTTCGTGGAGCAAGTGGGGAGTTGTGTTCTGGCTTCTTCCAGGGCCTGGGTCTCACAAGGAAAATGGTTTTGGACTCACTTGCTGTGCACTCACGCATGCACACCACACAATGCGTCCACCCTGAGGCATGGCTCTTTTAGCCGAAGCAGGAATTCCCTACAGAGTTGTTCCTTTGAGTTAGGTGGTTGGCTTATGGCCTGCAGGCACACCCGGGGCAAGGGGACTAGCCTCATAAACAAGAGGTGAGTTGAGAGCTGCCTTCCGCACCGGCCTGTTTCTCACTCCATTTCACGTATGGGATCCTTTCCCCGGTCTCTCATACACGAGCACTATACAACTGCGGCTTCAGGAACGGCAATGGTAGCTAAAGCGCAGTAAGGCTACAGCATTGATTCTTGGTGTTAGTAGCCTGGTAGGCGAATGAGCTGCAGCTGGGATTCTTTACAGACTTGTTTCTTCCCAGTCAGGGTCGAGCACATAGCATTCCAAGCACACATGGAGCAGTAGTCTTAGCTTCAGGTAGCAAGAGCTGAGTCCAGAGGTGCCTTCTGCCCGGACCTATTTCTCCCTTGGTTTCACGTATGGAACCCGTTCCCCAGGCTCTCAGCCACGGTACTCCGTGTAATGGTTCCTCCGTCTAGAGGTCGACGGTAGCTAAAGCACGGTTTCTCTACAGTGTTGTTTCTTCGAGTGAGAACGCTAGCTGTTAGACTTCCATGCAAAAGTGGGGCTGGCGTGCTAGCGTGATGAAACACATGCGGACTCGTGTTCTGCCTTTCGCTGGGGCCTGAGTCTCACTCGCAAAAAGCTTTGGACTTCCTTGCAGTGCTCTCACGCACGCACACCACAAAATGCTGCCACCCTCAGGAGCAGCTGTTTTACCTGCAGCACAGGCTCTCAACCGAGTTTTTCCTTCGAGTTAGGTGGCTGTGTTTAAGCCGGCACACACAGGCTGGGCAACGGTACTAGCCCCATAACCAGGATGTGAGTTGAGACCTGCCTTCTGTACCGGCCTGTCTCTCCCCGATATTACGATATTGAAACCGTCCCCAGGCTCTCAGTCACAGTACACCCTAAACTGCTCCTCCCACAGAGAGGTCGATGGTAGCTAAAGCACGGTTTCTATACTGTGTAGTTTCTTCGAGTTAGAACGCTAGCTATTAGACTGCCATGCAAATGTGGGGCTGCTGTGCTAGCTTGGTCAAACACATGGTGAGTCGTGTTCTGCCTTTCGCAGGGCCCTGAGTCTCACTCGCAAAAAGCTTTGGACTTCCTTGCAGTGCTCTCACGCACGCACACAACAAAATGCTGCCACCCTCAGGAGCAGCTGTTTTACCTGAAGCACAGGCTCTCAATCGAGTTTTCCTTCGAGTTAGGTGGCTGTGTTTAAGCCTGCACACACACCCTGGCGAACGGTACTAGCCCCATAACCAGGATGTGAGTTGAGACCTCCCTTCTGTACCGGCCTGCCTCTCCCCGAGATTATGATATTGAAACCGTCCCCAGGCTCTCAGCCACAGTACACCCTAAACTGCTCCGCCCACAGAGAGGTCGACGGTAGCTAAAGCAGTGTTTCTCTACAGTGTTGTTTCTTCGAGTTAGAACGCTAGCTATTAGATTGCCATGCAAATGTGGGGCTGCCGTGCTAGCTTGGTCAAACACATGGTGAGTCGTGTTCTGCCTTTCGCAGGGGCCTGAGTCTCACTCGCAAAAAGCTTTGGACTCCCTTGCAGTGCTCTCACGCATGCACACAACAAAATGCTTCCACCCTCAGGAGTGGCTGTTTTCGCTGAAGCACGGATTCTCTACCGAGTTTTTCCTTCGATTTAGGTGGCTGACTTTGAGCCTGCACGCACCCCCGGGGCAACGCTACTAGCCCCATAACCATGATGTGATTTGTGAGCTGCCTTGTGTACCGGCCTGTCTCTACCCCGATTTTACGAAATGGAACCAGTCCCGTAGCTCTCTGCCCCAGAACACCCTGAACTACTTCCTCCCACAGAGAGGTCATCGGAAGCTAAAACACTCTTTCTGTACACTCTTTTTTCTTCGAGTTAGAACCCTAGTGATTAGACTTCAATTCAGAAGAGGTGCCACAGTGCTAGCTAAATCAAACACAGGGGGGGTCTTGTTCTGCCTTTTGCTGGGGCCTGAGTCTCACTCGTAAAAACCTTTGGACTCCCTTGTAATGCTTTCACGCATGCACACAACAAAATGCTTCCACCCTCAGGAGTGGCTCTTTTTGCTGAATCCCGGATTCTCTACCGAGTTTTTCCTTCGTCTTAGGGGGCTGACATTCAGCCTGCACGCACCCCTGGGGCAATGCTACTAGCCCCATAGCCATGATGTGATTTGTGAGCTGCCTTGTGTACCGGCCTGTCTCTACCCCGATTTTACGAAATGGAACCAGTCCCACAGCTCTTTGTCACAGTGCACCCTAAAAAGCTTCCTCCCACAGAGAAGTCGGCGGAATCTAAAACACTTTTTCTGTACACTGTTGTTTCTTCGAGTTAGAACCTTAGTGATTAGACTTCAATTCAAAATAGGTGCCACAGTGCTAGCTAAATCAAACACAGGGGTGGTCTTATTCTGCCTTTTTGGGGCCTGAGTCTCACTCGTAAAATCTTTGGACTCCCTTGCAATGCTCTCACGCATGCACACAAAAAAATGCTTCTACCCTCAGGAGCGGCTCTTTTTGCTGAAGCAGGGATTCTCTACAGAGTTTTTCCTTTGTGTTAGGGGGCTGATTTTCAGCTACACACAGCCCCGCTGCAACACTACTAGCCCCATAACCATGAGGTGATTTGTGACCTGCCTTCTGTACCGGCCTGTCTCTACCCCGATTTTACGAAATGGACCAGTCCCGTAGCTCTCAGGCACAGTACACCCTGAAGTGCTTCCTCCCACAGAGAGGTCGTATGAAGCTAAACACTGTTTCCCTACACTGTTCTTTCTTCGAGTTAGAACGCTAGCATTTAGATTTCCATGCAAAAGTAGGGCCACAGTGCTAGCTAAATCAAACACATGGGGAGTCTTGTTTTGCCTTTTGCTGGTCCTGAGTCTCACTCGTAAAATCTTTGGACTCCCTTGCAGTGCTCTCACGCACGCACACAACAAAGTGCTTCCACCCTCAGGAGTGCCTGTTTTCGCTGAAGCATGGATTCTCTACCGAGGTTTTCCTTCGAGTTAGGTGGCCGATATTCAGCCTGTAAGCACCCACGGGGCAAACGTACTAACCCCATAATGATGATGTGATTTGTGAGCTGCCTTCTGTACAGGCCTGTCTCTAACCCGATTTTACGAAATGGAACCAGTCCCGTAGCTCTCAGCCACAGTACACCCTAAACAGCTTCCTCCCACAGAGCGGTGTCAGAAGCTAAAACGCTGGTTCTGTACACTGTTGTTTTTTCGTGTTAGAATGCTAGGGATTAGACTTCCATGCAATATACTGCTGCAGTGCTAGTTAAATCAAACACACTCGGAGACTGGTTCTGCCTTTTGCTGGTGCCTGAGTCTCACTCGTAAAAAGCATTTGACTCCCTTGCAGTGCTCTCAAACACACACACAACAAAATGCTTCCAACCTCAGGAGCGGCTGTTTTCGCTGAAGCACGGATTCTCTACCGAGTTTTTCCTTCGAGTTAGGTGGCTTACTTTCAGCCTGCAGGCACCCCCGGGGCAACGCTACTAGCCCCATAACCATGATATGATTTGTGAGCTGCCTTCTATACCGGCCTCTCTCTTCCCTCATTTTACGAAATGGAGCACATCCCCAGGCTCTCACCCACAGTACACCATAAACTGCTTCTTCCCACAGAGAGATCGTCAGAAGCTAAAACACATTTTCTGTACACAGTTGTTTATTCAAGTTAGAATGCTAGAGATTAGACTTCCATGCCAAAGTAGGGCCGCAGGGCTAGCTATATCAAACACACTGGGAGTCTTGTTCTGCCTTTTGATGTGGCCTGAGACTCACCCGTAAAATGGTTTGGACTCCCTTGCAGTGCGCTCATGCACGCACTCAACAAAATGCTTGCACCCTCAGGAGCGGGTGTTTTCGCTGAAGCTCGGAATCTCTACCGAGTTTTTCTTTCGAGTTTGGTGGATGACTTTCAGCCTGCACGCACCCCCGAGACAACTCTACAAGCCCCATAACCATGATGTGATTTGTGAGCTGCCTTCTGTACCGGCCTGTCTTTGCCCCGATTTTACGAAATGGAACCCATCCCCAGGCGCTCACCCACATTACTCTCTAAACTCCTTCCACCCACAGAGAGGTCGTCAGAAGCTAAAACAGTCTTCCTGTACACTGTTGTTCCTTCGAGTTAGAATGCTAGCAATTAGACTTCTATGCAAAAGGAGCGCCGCAGTTCTAGCTAAATCGAACACTCGGGGAGTCTTGTTCTGCCTTTTAATGGGGCCTGAGACTCAGTCGTAAAATGCTTTGGACTCCCTTCCTAACTGGAAGGAAACCTCGGTAGAGAACATCATGGTTATGGGGCCAGTACCGTTGCCCCTGGTGAGCGTACAGGCTTAAAGTCAGCCACCTAAATGGATGGAAAAACTCCATCGAGAATCTGTGCTTCAGCTAAAACAGCCCCTCCTGATGGTGGAAGCATTTTGTTGTGTGCGTGCATGAGAGCACTGCAAGGGAGTCCCAACCCTAATTCCGAGGGAGCCTCAGGATGCTGCAGAAGGCAGGACATCAATCCCCACTTGTTTCCTCAATCTAGCACTCCGGCCTCACTTTTGCATGGAAGTCTAATCGCTTCCATTATAGCTCGAAGAAACAGCAGTGTATAGAAACCGTGCTTTAGCTACCGTCAACCTCTGTGGGGGAGGAAGCAGTTTACGCTGCACTGTGGGTGAGTGCCTGGGGACAGGTTCCATAGGTAAAATCGAGGGAGAAACAGGCTGGTGCAGAAGGCACCTGTCAACTCACCTCTTGTTTTCGAGGCTAGTACCATTGCCCCGTGTGTGCCTGCAGGCCTAAAGCCAACCACCTAAGTCGAAGGAACAACTCTGTAGAGAATTCCTGCTTCAGGGAAAATAGGCATTCCTGAGGCTGGAAGCATTTTGCTGTGTGCATGCGGGAGAGAACTGCAAGGGAGTCCAAAAGCATTTTCCAAGTGAGACTCAGGCCCTGGCAAAAGGCAGAACAGACTCCCCACTTGTTTCATGAAGCTAGCACGATGGCCCCACTTTCGCATGGAAGTCTAATCGCTAGCGTTCTAACTCGGAGAAACAACACTAGAGAAACCGTGCTTTAGGTACTGTCTACCTCTCTATGGGACGAAGCCATTTAGGGTGTACTGTGGGTGAGAGCCTGGGGACGTGTTCCATTTCATAGAATCGAGGCCGGGGCAGAGGCAACTGTAAACTCACCTCTTGTTTACGAGGCTAGTACCGTTGCCCCGTGTGTGCCTGCAGGCCTAAAGCCAGCCACCAAAGTTGAAGGAACAACTCCGTAATGAATTCCTGCTTCAGCGAAAATAGGCATTCCCGAGGCTGAAAGAATTTTACCGTGTGCATGCGTTAGAGAACTGCAAGGGCGTCCCAAACGATTTTCCATGAGAGACTCAGGCCCCAGAATAAGGCAGAACACGATTCCACCCTTGTTTCCTGAAGCTAGCACTGCGGCCCCACTTTTGCATGGAACTCTAATCGCTATAGTTCTGACTCGGAGAAAGATCACTAGAGAAACCGTGCTTTAGGTACCGTCGACCTCAATGTGGGATGACGCACTTAAGGGTGTACTGTGGCTGAGAGCCTGGGGACGGGTTCCATTTTGTAAAATCGGGGAGAGACAGGCTGGTACACAAGGCAGCTCTCAACTCACATCATGGTTATGGGGCTAGTAACACTGCCCCTGGTGTGCATGCAGCCTTAAAGTCATCCAACTAACTGGAAGGAAAAACTCGGTAGAGAATCCGTGCTTCAGCTAAAACAGCCCCTCCTGAGGGCGGAAGAATTTTGTTGTAGGCGTGCGTGAGAGCACTGCAAGGGAGTCCCAAACCTAAATCCGAGGGAGCCTCACACTGCTGCAGAAGGCAGCACACGACTCCCCACTTGTTTCATCAAGCTAGCAGTGCAGCCCCACTTTTGCATGGAAGTCTAATCACTTGCATTCTAACTCAAAGAAACAACAGTGTAGAGAAACCGTGCAATAGCTACCGTCAAACTGTGTAAGGAAGAAGCAGTTTACGCTGCAAGTGGGTGAGATCCTGGGGACGGGTTCCATTTCGTAAAATCGGGGGAGAGACAGGCCGGTACAGAAGGCAGCTCTCAACTCACAGCACGTTTATGAGGCTAGTATCGTTGCCCCGGGTGTGCATGCAGGCCTAAAGCAAACCACCTAAGTCGAAGGAAAAACTTGGTAGAGAATCCAGGCTTCAGCTAAAATAGCCGCTCTTGAGGGTGGAAGCATTTTGCCGTGTGCATGCGTGCGAGAACTGCAAGGGAGTCCCAGGCCATTTTGCGAGTGATAACTCAGTCCCCAGCCAAAGGCAGAAGACGACTCCACGTGTGTTTCATCAAGCTAGCACTGCGGCCCCACCTTTGCATGGAAGCCTCATCACTAGCATTCTAACTCGAAGAAACAACAGGGCAGAGAAATCGTGATTTAGTTACTGTCGACCTCTAGACGGAGGAAGCAGTATACGGGGTACCGTGGGTGGGAGCCTGGGGAACGGATTCCATACGTGACACCGAGGGAGAAACAGGTCTGGGCAGAAGGCACCTCTGGACTCAGCTCTTGCTACCTGAAGCTAACACTACTGCTCCATGTGTGCCTGGAATGCTCCGTGCTCAACACTGACTTGGAATTAACAACCTGTAAAGAATCCCAGCTGAATCTCATTCGCCTCCCAGGCTACTATCACCAAGAATCAATGCTGTAGAGTTACTGCGCTTTAGCTAACATTGCCGTTCCTGAAGCTGGAGGAATTTCAGAGTGCTCGTGTATGAGAGCCCGGGGAAAGGGTCCATACGTGAAATGGAGAGAGAAACAGGCCGGTGCGGAAGGCAGCTCTAAACTCACCTCTTGTTTATGAGGCTACTATCCTTGCCCCGGGTGTGCCTGCAGGCCTAAAGCCAACCACCTAACTCAAGGGAACAACTCTGTAGAGAATTCCTGCTTCGGCTAAAGTAGCCATGCCTGAGGGTGGACGCATTTTGCTGTGTGCATGCGTGAGCGCACTGCAAATGAATCCCAAACCATTTTCCGTGTGAACCTCAGGACCCAGCAGAAGGCAGAACACGACTCCCCACTTGTTTCCTGAAGCTAGCACTGCGGCCCCACTTGTGCATGGAAGTCTAATCGCTTGCTTTCTAACTCGAAGATACAACAGTGTACAGAAACCGTGCTTTAGCTACCGTCGACCTCTCTGTAGGAGGAAGCAGTTTAGGGTGTATTGTGGGTGAGAGCCTGGGGACGGGTTCCATTTCGTAAAATCGGGGGAGAGACAGACAGGTACAGAAGGCAGATCTCAACTCACATCATGGTTATGGGACTAGTACCATTGCCCCTGGTGTGCGTGCAGGCTTAAAGTCAGCCATCTAACTGGAAGGAAAAACTCGGTAGAGAATCCGTGTTTCAGCAAAAACAGCCGCTCCTGAGGGTGGAAGCATTTTGTTGTGTGCGTGCGTGAGAGCACTGCAAGGGAGTCCCAAACCTAATTCCGAGGGAGCCTCAGGTCACTGCAGAAGGCAGCACACGACTCCCCACTTGTTTCATCAAGCTAGCAGTGCAGCCCCACTTTTGCATGGAAGTCTAATCGCTTCCGTTCTAACTCGAAGAAACAACAGTGTAGAGAAACCGTGCTTTAGCTACCGTCAACCTCTGTGGGGGAGGAAGCAGTATATGCTGCACTGTGGGTGAGAGCCTGGGGCCGGGTTCCATACGTAAAATCGAGGGAGAAACAGGCCGGTGCAGAAGGCAGCTGTCAACTCACCTCTTGTTTACGAGGCTACTACTGTGGCCCCGTGTGTGCCTGCAGGCCTAAAGCCAACCACCTAAGTCGAAGGAACAACTCTGTAGAGAATTCCTGCTTCAGCGAAAATAGGCATTCCTGAGGCTGGAAGCATTTTGCTGTGTGCATGGGGGAGAGAACTGCAAGGGAGTCCCAAACCATTTTCCGCGTGAGACTCAGGCCCCGGAAGAAGGCAGAACACGACTCGCCACTGGTTTCCTGAAGCCAGCACTGCGGCCCCACTTTGGCATGGAAGTCTTATCGCTAGCGCTCTAACTCGAAGAAACAACACTGTACAGGGACTGTGATTAAGCTAGCTTCGCTGTTCTGGCGGGTGGAAATACTTTCAGTGTGTGTGCGTGAGAACCCCGGAAATGGTCCCATCATTCTCTCTGAGAGACAAACGGCTTCGTCCAGAAGGCACCTCTCGAATCAGCTCCAGTTTCCAGAGGCTAGCACTCCTCCTGTAGGTTTCCATGGAGGCCTAAGTTCCAGGCACCTCCCTCGAAGGAACAACACTGTAGAGGAACCGTGATTTGGCTACCACCGACCGGTCTGTGGGAGGAAGCAGTTTACGGTGTACTGTGGCTGAGAGCCTGGGGAACGGGTTCCATATGTAACATCGAGGGAGAAACAGGCCGGAGCGGAAGGCAGCTCTCAACTCACTTCTTGCTTACGAGCCTAGTACCATTGCCCTGTGAGTGCGTGCAGGCCTAAAGGCAACCGCCTAACTCGAAGGAACAATTCTGGTGAGAATCCGTGCTTCAGCTAAAAGAGCCGTTCCTGAGGGGGGAAGCATTTTGCTGCGGGAATGCGTGAGAGCACAGCAAGTGAGTCCGAAAGCATTTTCCGAGTGAGACTCAGGCCCTGGCAGAAGGCAAAACACGACGCCCCACTTGTATCTTGAAGCTAGCACTGCTGCCCCACATTTGCATGGAAGTCTAATCGCTAGCGTTTTACCCCGAAGAAACAACACGGTAGAGAAACCATGCTTTAGCTACCATCCACCTCTCTGAGGGAGGAAGCAGTTTCCAGGATACCGTGGGGGAGAGCCTGAGGAACGGGTTCCTTACTTGAAACTGAGGGAGAAGAAGTCTGGGCCAGAAGGCACCTCTCGACTCAGCTCTTGTTACCTGAAGCTAACACTACTGCTCCATGTGTGCATAGGAATGCTAAGTGCTCCACACTGATTTGGCAGAAAGAAGCCGGTCAAGAATCCCAGCTTCAGCTCATTCGCCTCTCCACAGGGTGGCAGCATTTTCAACACTGCTTGAGTGCAAACCTGGGGAATGAGTCCCAGCAGAATTCCGAGGGAGAAATAAGCATGGGCAGAAGGCACCTATCGACTCAACTCTTATTTCGGGAAACTGGATCGGCTCTCCCGTGTGTGCGTGGAGTCCTAACTGCCATCCACCCAACGCAAAGGAACAAAACTGTAGAGAACCCGTGACTCAGCAAAGATCGCCCTTCCTGAGCGTGCACTTCATCTATTGTGTGGTTTTGTGAAAGCATGAGAAATGGAACCTAAACGTAACTCGGAGTGAGAAACAGGCCTGTAAGGAAGGCTGCTGTTGACTCCCCTCTTGTTTTAGGAGATTAGCACTGCTGTACCCTGTGTGCCTGGATGCCTAGTTACCAGGCTACTAACACCAAGAATCAATGCTATAGAGTTACTGCGCTTTAGTTAACATTGCCGTTCCTGAAGCCAGAGGAATTTGACAGTGCTCGTGGATGAGAGCCCGGGGAAAGGGTCCCATACGTGAAATGGAGTGAGAAACAGGCTGGAGCGGAAGGCAGCTCTCAACTCACCTCTTGTTTATGAGGCTAGTACCCTTGCCCCAGGTGTGCCTGCAGGCCTAAAGCCAACCACCTAACTCAAGGGAACAACTCTGTAGAGAATTCCTGCTTCGGCTAAAGTAGCCATGCCTGAGGGTGGACGCATTTTGCTGTGTGCATGCGTGAGCGCACTGCAAGTGAGTCCAGAACCATTTTCCGTGTGGGACTCAGGCCCGGCAAAAGGCAGAACACGACTCCCCACTTGTTTCCTGAAGCTAGCACTGCAGCCCCACTTTTGCAGGGAAGTCTAATAGCAAGCGTTCTAACTCGGAGAAACAACACTGAAGAGAAACCGTGCTTTAGCTACCGTCGACCTCTGTGTGGGAGATAGCAGTTTAGGGTGTACTGTGGGTGAGAGCCTGGGGACGGGTTCCTTTTCGTAAAATCGAGGGAGAGACAGGCCGGAGAGAAGGCAGCTCTCAACTCATACCATGGTTATGGGGCGAGTACCGTTGCCCCGGCTGTGTGTGCAGGCTTAATGAAAACCGCCTAACTCGAAGGAAAAACTCGGTGGAGAATCCATGCTTCAGCTAAAACAGCCGCTGCTGAGGGGGGAAGCATTTTGTTGTGTGCGTGCATGAGAGCACTTCAAGGGAGTCCAAAGCTTTTTGCGAGTGAGACTCAGGCCCCAGCAGAAAGCAGAACACGACTCCCCGTGTGTTTCATCAAGCTAGCACTGCGGCCCCACTTTTGCATGGAAGCCTCATCACTAGCGTTCTTACTCAAAGGAACAACAGTGTAGAGAAATCGTGCTTCTGTTACTGTCGACCTCTAGACGGAGGAAGCAGTATACAGGGTACCGTGGGTGAGAGCCTGGGGAACGGGTTCCATACGTGAAACCGAGGGAGAAACAGTTCCGGCCAGAAGGCACCTCTGGACTCAGCTCTTGCTACCTGAAGGTAACACTACTGCTCCATGTGTGCTTGGAATGCTCCGGGCTCAACACGGACTTGGAAGGAACAAGCCTGTAAAGAATCCCAGCTGCAGCTCATTCGCCTACCAGGCTACTAAGGCCAAGAATCAATGGTGTATAGTTACTGCCCTTTATGTAACATTGCCGTTCCTGAAGACGGAGGAATTTTACAGTGCTCCTGTAGGAGAGACCGGGAAAGGGTCCCATACGTGAAAGGGAGTGAGAAACAGGCCGGTGTGGAAGGGAGCTCTAAACTCACCTCTTGTTTCTGATGCTAGGACCCTTGCCCCGGGGGTGCCTGCAGGCCTAAAGCCAACCACCTAACTCAAGGGAACAACTCTTTAGAGAATTCCTGCTTTGGCTAAAATAGCCATGCCTGAGCCACTCTGGAAAACAGTATGGAGGTTCCTCAAAAAGTTGAAAATAGAGCTACCATATGATCCAGTAATTGCACTCCTGGGTATTTACCCCAAAGATACAAAAGTAGGGACCCGAAAGGGTACGTGCACCCCGATGTTTATGGCAGCAATGTCCAGAATAGCCAAACTGAGGAAAGAGCCAAGATGTCCATCAACAGATGAATGGATAAAGAAGAGGGGGTATATATATATATATACAAAGGAATATTATGCAGCCATCAAAAGGAATGAGATCTTGCCATTTGCAACGACGTGGATGGAACTGGAGGGTATTATGCTGAGCGAAATAAGTCAAACAGAGAAAGACATGTATCATATGACCTCACTGATATGAGGAATTCTTAATCTCAGGAAACAAACTGAGGGTTGCTGGAGTGGGGGGTGGGGTGGGAGGGATGGGGTGACTGGGTGATGGACACTGGGGAGGGTATGTGTTCTGGTAAGCGCTGTGAATTGTGCAAGACTGTTGAATCTCAGATCTGTACCTCTGAAACAAATAATGCAATATATGTTAAGAAAGAAAAAAAGAAGAAGAAGAATGTAGCAGGAGGGGAAGAATGAAGGGGGAGAAATCGGAGGGGGAGAAGAACCATGAGAGACGATGGACTCTGAAAAACAAACTGAGGGTTCTAGAGGGGAGGGGGGTGGGAGGATGGGTTAGCCTGGTGATGGGTATTGAGGAGGGCACGTTCTGCATGGAGCACTGGGTGTTATGCACAAACAATGAATCATGGAACACTATATCTAAAACTACTGATGTAATGTATGGGGATTAACATAACAATAAAATAATTTTTTTTATAACAATAAAATAATTTAATAAAAAAAAAAGAACGCTTGCTATTAGACTTCCATGCAAAAGTAGGGCCGCAGTGCTAGCCTCAGGAAACAAGTGGGGAGTCGTGTTCTGCCTTCTGCCGGGGCCTGAGTCCCACACGGAAAATGGTTCTGGACTCACTTGCAGTGCGCTCACGCATGCACACAGCAAAATGCGTCCACCCTCCGGCATGGCTACTTTAGCCAAAGCAGGAATTCTCTACAGAGTTGTTCCTTTGAGTTAGGTGGTTGGCTTTAGGCCTGCAGGCACACCCGGGGCAAGGGTACCAGCCTCATAAACAAGAGGTGAGTTGAGAACTGCCTTCCGCTCCAGCCTGTTTCTCACTCCATTTCACGTATGGGACCCTTTCCCCGGGCTGTCATATACGAGCACTGTCAAATTCCCCTGGCTTCAGGAACGGCAATGTTAACTCAAGCGCAGTAACTCTATAGCATTGATTCTTGGTGTTAGTAGCCTGGTAACTAGGCATCCAGGCACACAGGGTACAGCAGTGCTAATCTCCTCAAACAAGAGGTGAGTCCACAGCAGCCTTCCTTACAGGCCTGCTTCTCACTCCGAGTTACGTTTAGGTTCCATTTCTCATGCTTTCACAAAAACACACAATAGATGAAGTGCACGCTCAGGAAGGGCCATCTTTGCTGAGGCACGGGTCCTCTGCACTTTTGTTCCTTTCCGTTGGGTGGATGGCACTTAGGACTACACGCACACATGGGAGAGCTGATCTAGTTTCCCGAAACAAGAGTTGAGTCGATAGCTGCCTCCTGCCCATGCTTATTTCTCCCTCAGAATTCTGCTGGGACTCATTCCCCAGGTTTGCACTCAAGCAGAGTTGAAAATGCTGCCACCCTGTGGAGAGGTCCGTCAGATATAAATTTTACTGTCGCAGAATCAAAACATAATTTCAAATAAATAAATAACCCCAGTTTATATCAAAGTATTTTCAAAATTAAGCCTTAAAGACCTCAATTTTAAAACAATTACCTTAAAATAAGAGTAAAATTTTTCAGTGACTGTACTTCATCTTTGATTTTCCAAAACTTGAAAGGCTCACAAGCACTGGCCAAGCTTGTCTATGCACCAAACTTCCATTTCTTGACATTTTGTTAACATTGTTAACATAGGATTTAAAATTCCTAAACCATAACTGAATTTTAGGAACAAAAGCACTGTAATTCCAAAAAAAAAAAATGCTTTTCAGAAATTTTAACAGAGAACTCTTCTTAATCATTACTATAAATAGGAATTCTTTTGACAGAAAAATAATTTTATTTTTAGACCTTTAATATCAATTTTTTAAATGATCAGGTTAAAAGAATTCTCCAGGAAAAAAATATAAGTATACCTAGGTTTTTATTTCTATGCTCAACAGTGTCAGGCTAAAACATCTCTAAGAAATGGTAGCTTTAAAGTATACTAAACAAAACTCGAAAAAGCAAATCCACTACAAAGGCATACTTGCTGCCAACATTTTTCCATATTACCTGCAACTATCTATAGGGCAAAAGGGAACAGAGAGGATGACTACTGTTGGTCAATTTCATTTCAGTATTTAGGGTAATGAAGTTTAAATGTCACTTCATACTGAGAGGCTGAAAAATTCCAATTAGCACAAAAGCTAATGTTGTATAAAAGAACAGTAGTTCACATGATTCAACCAATACATTGTAATACCAGTCTCCCATCCTCCTCCTCTCTCACCACCAGTGGGATGGAAAAATGTCTACATTCCTGCTAAGTTCCAAAGGTCAGGTTTGTATCTTCCAGAGAGCAGCCTTCTTTTTTAGAAAAAAAACTGAATTACTATGAAGAAACATTCATTAATTTACCTGAAACTATTTAACACCTGGTTAAAACATGAAAATTAAATTGTCTGACCAATCAGCATAAATTACCATGCATTTGCTTAACTGAAACTGCCCAGTATATGTTTAATGCATGAAGTGTTCACACTTTATCTTGCCATTAATAATCTTAACAATATTAATCTAAAGATTCAAGGATCACACTCCTGTTCAATCTTTCCATGCTATTTTCAAGAGATCCATTCATCCTTCCATCCATTCACCCTTTCACGTATTCAGAAAACATTCACTGAAGGCCTCTCATGTGCCAACCACTACACTAGATGCTGGGGACAGAGTGGTGAAGAGGACACAAAGTTTTTGTCTTCATGGAGCTTCACGCTCATTAGAGAAAGAGCAAATAAGTAAGTACATAAAATAATTACAGATTACAGTTAAGTGTTGTGCAGGAAATAAGACTCTAGGAGGCAAATAAGAGGCAGCCGATATTAAATTAGGTGGTAAGGGAAAGTGAAAGAGGATGTGACATTTAAACAGAAAAGAGAAGGAGCTAGCATGAGAAAAACATTTCAGATAGCTTGGGCAGAAAGCACAAAGACAAAACAGAGATTGGCACTTACGAGGAACCAACAAAAAGTATGAATGGAGCATAGTGAGCTGCAGGGAAGGCTAATTCATACGAATATTTACTCAGGGATGTGATTTAACATGTGGTATAACTGAGCTGTTAGGATAATGAGGTGCACTGTCAAAGTATTTTACTATATTTGTAGCGTAAATTCCTCACCTACAGGTCTCCAAATAATTTTACATTCATGGACAATATTCCAATTTATACATAAATTGCCAAGTTTATAGGACTGGTACACATTTTGATACAATGACTAGATGTTTTCCTTCCTCAGTAATTCTCCTTTTCTCATATAATTTTTTTTTAAATATCACTTGCCCTCTTTCCAAACTTTCTCAAATACCTCCGATTTAATCAGAATAGTTCTCTTAGTTCCCCTCCTGAAGTCTCCCCTTAAATCAGAATTACGTCCATTTGGAGGGCGTAACTCCTGCCTGGGAGCTGGCAGATCTTGAGGGCTGCCAGCAACATTGCTGCCCGCCCCCCCGCCGTTGTACAAGTGGGGCAGGAAATCAGATTTGGAAGGAGTGTTTCAGAAACCACTGCACAAATGAAAAAATACTGCTTTAACCTCTGCTCATATCTTCAGGGACTCTAAGGTAAGTGTTAGCTTGGGTATATGCCACCATCAATATTAGACCACAGGCATTCACATTCAGAAGCAAAATGTGATACAGTCCCTCTTCCTCAGAGTGACTGCTGGGAGGCTGTCTTTTGGGGGTGCTGTACAACTTCCCATCACCAACTGAGTGGGGATCAGATATTATAAAGGAAGAACATAAACTTTTTAAAGCATCAGGATTGTGACAGACAAAACTAGAGAATTTGTGGCAGGTGGTGCCACCTGCACCAGACTAACTGCAATGAAAATGACTTCCTCCCCAGAGGTGGTGGTGATGGAGGATGGAAGGACGGCAGGCACAGAACGGGGGACGGGTGTGAGCAGAGACATTCTAGTACACAAATATACTAGGGAGGGAGGAATTTCTGCCAGTGGGCACAGCTAACTTCCTTCATGTAGAGTAACTGTTGAACATGCTCCATGCCTTCAAAAATGTAACAGCTTTACAAGTCCAACACCAAATGCCACTGTATCAGATTGCGCACAGGGTATGTGTATGACTGCTGATCCACTAGTAGACAGCATACCCCAGGGACCTTGTTCTAGCACGCATTCTAATGAGAACACATTACAACATATAAATTTTAATAACTTTATTTTTCTGTCTTTTTTGCTGTTGTTGCTTCACCTTCTCTTCTACTTTAAAAGTTTTACACTGATTTTTTTATACAATTTTATTTATTTGAGACAGAAAGAGAGAACATGAGCAGGGGAGGGGGCAGAGGGAGAGGAAGGGCAAGAAGCAGACTCCCCCTGAGCAGGGAGCCTGAAACGGGGCTTGATCCCAGGACCCTGGGATCATGACCTGAGCTGAAGGCAGACACTTAACCCACTGAGTCACACAGGCACCCCTTCACTAACTTTTAAATAAGCGAATTTTAAAATTAATTAACCAAGGATCTGGTAAATGAATACTAAAAGCTAAATTGTTATCTATTTTTCACAAATTTCTCATTCTTCAAGTCAAATGCAAAGAATGATAGCAATTACTGTCTATTTTTCCATTTACTTTGAAATCATGCTTTAATTCAAAAGTTATTTCTATATGGGGCACGCCTGGGTGGCTCAGCCAGTTGAGTGTCTGACTTTGGCTCAGATCATGATCTCAGGTCCTGGATTAAGCCCAGCATCTGGCTCTGTGCTCAGTGGGGAGTCTACTTGTCCCTCTCCCTCTGCCCCTCCCCCCACTCATGTTTTTTCTCTCTCTCAAATAAATACAATCTTTAAAAAGTTATTTCTATATATATTCCCCATGGCTAACAGTGATACTTTTATATACTTACTTTAATGCAATAAGAGATGCAATTATCTTCATAGTGTTTGCAACACCTATGCCTTGGTCCATGCTTACATCTGAAATAAGACAAAAATAATAAATGATGTGTATGTGTGTAGATGTGCCTAACACTCTCTAACCAAAAAAGCAGAAAACATTACCTACTTGTTTCTAAATGCATGCATCTTTTGGTTTCTTAGGACATAAAAAAGCAAAGATAACAGATTTTTTTTTCTTTTCAGTTCACCATTTGACACAGTGCATAAAATATGTGACTGCAGTCAAAATACTTAAATGCAGAACAGAAAAAACATTGGTAAATATTTGTGACTAAATATGAAAAATATGTAATATATTATCTCTATACTCTGCCAAATCTTTTGGAAGCTTTAAGTTGCTTACTGTAGAGTATAACGGTCATAAGTCACCCATGAAGTCAGTACTTGAGCAACAATCATAATGAGAAAGTGCTCAGGTTACAGGAATTTATACTTAATTATATTTGAGAGAAAACATCTGGAAAAGAAACATGATACGGTATTAGAATTCAAAATTCAGTTTTTAAAATAAATAGAGTAATAGATCATGTGGGAATTCAAAAGTAGGTTATTTGTGATTTAAATGCAAACCACTTGGTCCTCTGGTGTTTAGTAAATGTTTCTGCTGGGGGGGCTACTGTTCAGGACACATAGATTTTTAATTATTTGGTATGCTGACTCCAGGACTATATTGAGGCGTAAAAAAGTAAGTAAAATATCTAACAGGGGTCTGGCTCTCCCCCTTTCTCTATGAAGTGTTCATGTTCCAAAATGAGTAGTCTTTGTAATTCTTGCAGACTGCAGTTAATTAATTATCTCATGGTTGGAACACATTAAGTTTCTTGTTTGTAACAATAATGTGTAGAGTGATATTCTGGCTCCACACCTCTTTAATTCCATTTGCAAACTGATTAGCAAAACCCTTTCGGAAATCCAATTCTGCACCACAGCTGGCATATACGTGTAGCCCTTCACAGACAAGGGGGACGGCAGGGATTCCTGCTGCCCGTAGCCCTTATGTCATCAGGATGATGGGACATATCTGGCCATGTGAAGTTGAGGGATTAAAGCTGGGACCTAAAAGAGTAAATCAGAGAGGGGTGGCCATGTGTAAACCATCACTCTTCATACTTCTAAGTGTCCTCTTCAAAGGCATTCCTCAGCCAGTGCTACTGGAACTACACAGAAATCGTTAAACTCTCTTTGCTAGTGAAGTTCAATTCTGGTATCAGCTATACTGTCATTTAATCTTCCCTCAGTCTGTTATTAAAACTTCTCAAAACCTGGACTCCCCATCTCCTGTCTTATCTGCTCTGCTTATGTATTACCCTGCATCTGCTTCCACAGCAGTGGACTCACGGAGGCAAGTCTGACAAGTTCTGCCATGACCTGATTAGTTCTGATACCCAAGGCATCATTCACCCACATAATACATTCTCTGCATTCCCGTCTCCGCATTCCCCTCTGATTCATGGTGACATGATTTCCATGAATAGGGATTCCTTGTCTCTTTTCTTCACTCAGGTGATCAGTAACTATTTTGAACTTGCTTAAGAATTAAGAAGTTCATTACCAATCTCACTAGTGGCTATTTACCCCAAAATTACAAAACACTAATTCAAACGGACATATGCATCTCTATGTTTATTGCAACATTATTTACAATAGCCAAATTATGGAAGCAGCCCATTTCAATCAATGAATGGATAAAGAAGAGGTGGTATACACACACACACACACACACACACACACACACACACACAGTAATATTCAACCGTATTACTCATATGTGGAATTTAGGAAACAAATGAGCAAAGGGAAAAAAAAAGAGAGAAACTAATCAAGAAACAGACTCTTAACTACAGAGAACAAACTGCTGATTATCAGAGGGGAGGTAGTTAGGGATATGGGTGAAACAGGTGATGGGGATTAAGGAGTGCACTTATCATGATAAAACAAAAGGATATACATAAATTTTTTTAAAAAGTTTACTACCACAATTATTCCTGCCATCTGTTATTCCTTCCCTCCCTCTTACCTTCTGTATGTGCTGTATACTAAAATGAAGACAAAGTCTTTAAATACAGTAAAAATTTTGAGCACCTACTCTGTGCTCATGTACGTGAGGCAACTCACATGTTATTTCATCTAATGGACACAACACTCCATAACAGAGATCATTAACCCAAGTTAACAGATGAGGACTTTAGGGTCCAGAGTGGTTAAATCACTTGCCCAAAGTCACAAAGCCAGCAGGGGTGAAATGAGAGTCTAAGGTCTGATTTATTGGCTTCAGCTTCCCATAACTGATCCCTAACTTTCTATATTGGCTATTCATTCAACACTCTCTAAAATATCACTACAAAGATTATTTTTATTAACTGATGTTCTAATTTTAAATCACTAAATTTTCTATTAATTATAGATGTATTTTAATATTATATAGAAGTATAATTCCTATACTTGAAATAGCCCAGTGATGGGTATTAAGGAGGGCACATATTGCGTGGAGCTCTGCATGTTATACGAAAACAATGGATCGTGGATCACTACATCAAAAACTAATGATGTATTGTATGGTGACTAACATAACAACAACAAAAAAAGGACAAAGTTAAAAAAACAACAAAAAAATACTATTTGTATGAAATTCAGACTTCTTTGTATAATATACAAATAAAGATGTTTTATTCCATTTCCAAAGCCCTGAAAATTTCTACTCTTACAAAAAACATTTATGTAAGGTTTGCTCCTTATTATTCCTCTATCATCTTGAATGTGCCCCAGAACTTTTGTTTCTCCTTTCCACATTTGGAATATTTGATTAGCACATATTAACCTGTTTCCTAAAGTTCCCCATTCTAGCCTCCTACAACTGTGTCTAGTTTGACATAGAAAACTATTACAAGTTCATATAAATCTATTCTAAAGGCATATGTTGGTCTATAGTCCAGACAAAAATAATAAATAACACTGACTTGCCATTATGTGCCTTTTATAAAACTCTATGCACTGTTTCTGGTAAAAAAAAAAAAAAAAAAAAGATAGATATGATATATATGTATATCATTACTGAAAAGAAAATAAAACACCTTGGCAAAGTACAAATATCATATAAAACAGTAACACAGTGTGCTAAATATCAAGATAAAAAACTTACACTGAATCCACAAGTTTCCTGATTAGAGCAATTATATTCAATCTTCTTGGCTTTTCTTCATGTTTCTCTGTCTTTTGTTCCACCTTTGCATATGCTGCTTCCCGTGAATAAGAATGTGTGGGAATTTCTTCCTTCCCTACAATAAACCTAAAGAAAAGAGCACAATGTGAGGCATTTTCACCTTTAAAAAATAAAAGGAAAAAGACAATAAGGAAAAAAAACCCATCCTGATTCTGTTAATATACAAATACATTTTGGAGAGTACCTTATCATTTGAAATAATGTTTTTCAAAATTTAAATAAAATCTTATCCTTTATAAGAAAATGCTGACAGCCATTTCTTTAATAATGCAATAAATTCTTCTATTAAGTTTTCTATTTTAGTTCCAGCATAGTTAACATACAGTGTTATATTAGTTTCAGGTGCATAATACACTGACTCAACATTATTCAGTGTTTATCAAGATAAGTGTACTATTAATCTCCTTCACCTATTTCACCCATCCCCCACCCACCTACCCTCTGGTAACCATCAGTGTGTTCTCTGTAGTTAAGAGTCTATTTCTTCGTTTGTCTCTCTCTCTCATTTTTTTTCCTTTGCTCATTTGTTTTGTTTCCTAAATTCCACATATGAGTAAAATAATACGGTATTTGTCCTTCTCTAGCTGGCTTATTTTGCTTAGCATTATACTCTTTAGCTCATCCATGTTGTTGCAAATGGCAAGATTTTATTCTTTTTTGTGGCTCAATATTCCATTGTGTGTATATGTGTATGTGTGTGTGTGTATAAAACCTCTTCTTTATCCTATTGATGGACACTTGGGCTGCTTCCATAATTTAGCTATTGTAAATAATGCTGCAATAAACAGAGGGTACACGTAGTGTCTCTGTGAATTAGTGTTTCTGTATTTTTTGGGTAAATACCCAGTACTGTGAGTACTAGGTTGTAGGGTAGTTCCATTTTCAACTTTCTGGGGAATCCCCATACTGTTTTCCAGCATGGCTGCATCAGTTTGCATTCCCACAAATAGTGCAAGAGGGTTCCTATTTCTCCACATCCTTGCCAACACCTGTTGTTTCCTGTGTTGTTGATTTTAGCCATTCTGCCAGGTGTGAGGTGATAGCTCATTGCAGTTTTGCTTTGCAGTTCCCTGATGATCACTGATGGTGAGTATCTTTTCATGTGTCAGTTGGACATCTGGATGTCTTCTTTGGAGAAATGTTCGTTCATCTTGTCTGCTCATTTTTAAATTGAATTAGTTGTTTTTCAGGCATCGAGTTATAGAAGTTCTTTATAATTCTGGATACTAACCCTTTATCAGATATGTCATTTGCAAATATCTTTTCCCATCCCATAGGCCGTCTTTTAGTTTTGTTGATTATTACCTTTGCTGTGCAGAAGCTTTTTATTTGATGTAGTCCCAATAGTTTTATTTTTGCTTTTGCTTCCCTTGCCTCAGGAGACATATCTAGAAAAAAGTTGCTATGTCCGATATCAGAGAAGTTACTGCCTGTGCTCTCTTCTAGGATTTTTACGGTTTTATGTCTCACATTTAGGTCCTTAATCCATTTGGAATTTAGCTTTGTGTATGGTGTAAGCCAGTGGGCCAGTTTCATTCTTTTGCATGTTGCTGTCCACTTTTCTCAACACCATTTGTTGAAGAGGCTGTCTTTTTCCCACTGGATATTCTTTCCTGCTTTGTCGAAGATTAACTGACCATATAATTGTGAGTTTACCTCTGGTTTTCTATTCTGTTCCATTGATCTATGTGCCTATTTTTGTGCTAGTACCATGCTTGTTTTGATTACTAAAGCTTTGTAGTATAAGTTGAAGTCTGGAATTGTGACATCTCCAACTTTGCTTTTCTTTTTCAAAATTGCTCTGGCTATTCGGGGTCTTTGTGGTTCCATACAAATTTTAGGATTCTTTGTTCCAGTTCTGTGAAAAATGTTGTTGGTATTTTGATAGGGATAACATTAAATCTGTAGATTGTATACATTTGTGTAGTATGGACACTTTTACAATATTTGTTCTTCCAATCCATGAGCACAGATTATCTTTCCACTTGTTTGTGTAGAAACAGCAACATCTTTTATCAATGTTTATGAATACTGTTTATAAATATATAAACTATATATAATATATATATATAAAATATAAACTATAAAACATTGATAAAAGATAATTTATATATTTTTACACAAGTCTTTCACCTCCTTGGTTAAGTTTATTCCTAGATATTTTATTACCTTTGGTGCAATTGTAAATGGAATTGCTTTCTTAATTTCTCTTTCTGTTGCTTATTAGTATATAAAAATACCATGAATTTCTATATGTTGATTTGGTATCATGCAATCTTACTGAATTCATTTATCAGTTCTAATAGCTTTTTGGTGGAGTCTTTAAGGTTTTCCATATATAGTATCATGTCATCTGCACATAGAAAAAGTTTTACTTCTTCCTTCCTCTTTTCTGATCACTGTGGCTAGGACTTCCAGTACTACGTTAAATATGAGTGGTGAGAGTGGACATCCTTGTCTTGTTCCTGACCTTAGGGGAAATGCTCTCGGTTTTTCACCATTGAATATTATGTTAGCTGTGGGTTTTTCATTTATGGCTTTTATGATGTTGAGGTGTTCCCTCTAATCCCACTTTGCTGAGGGTTTTTATCATGAATGGATGTTTTATATTCTAAAATGCTTTTTCTGCATCCATTAAAATGATCATTTGGTTTTTATTCCTTCTTTTATTGATGTGATGAATCACATTGATTGACTTGTGAATACTGAACCACCCTTGCACCCCAGGAATAAATTCCACTTGATTCTGGTGAATGAATTTTTAATGTATTGTTGGGTTCAGTTTGCTAGTATTTTGTTGAAAATTTTTGCATCTATGTTCAGAAAGAGATATTGGCCTGTATTTCTCTTTTTTTGTAGTGTCTTTATCTAGCTTTGGTATCAGGGTAATGTTGGCTTCATAGAATAAATTAAGAAGTTTTCCTTTTCTATTTTTTGGAATAGTTTGAGAACAGGTGTTAACTCTTCTTTAAATGTTTGGTAGAATCCCCTTGTGAAACCATCTGGTCCTGGACTTTTGTTTGCTGGGACATAGGTTAACATTCTCCTACAATCTTTTTGATTTCTGTGCTTCGGTTGTTACTTCTCCCCTTTCATTTCTAATTTTATTTACTTGAGTCCTCTCTGTCTTTTTATGAATCTGGCTAAAGGCTTATGATTTTGTTGATTTTTCAAAGAACTGGCTCCTGGTTTCACTGATTTGTTCTATTGTTTTTTTAGTTTCTACTTTATTTCTGCTCTAATCTTTATTATTTCCTACCTTCTACTGGCTTGTGGCTTTGTTTGTTGTTCTTTCTCTAGTTCCTTTAGATGTAAGGTTAGATTGGTTGTTTATTTAGGATTTTTCTTGCTTCTTGAGGTAGGCCTATATTGCTATAAACTTCCCTCTTAGAACAGCTTTTGCTATATCCCAGATTTTGGACTATTGTGTTTGCATTTTCATTTCTCTCCATGTATTTTTTATTTCCTCTCTGATTTCTTGATTTACTCATTCATTGTTTAGTAGTATGTTATTTAACCTCCATGTATTTATGTGCTTTTCATGTTTTTTCTTGTGCTTGATTTCTAGTTTCATACCATTGTGGTCAGAAAAGATGTATTTTTATAACTTCAAGTTTTCTGAATTTGTTGAGACTTGTTTTGTGGCCTAATATGTGATCTATTCTGGAGAATGCTCCATGTACATTTGAAAAGAATGTGTATTCTGCTGTCTTAGGATGGAATGTTCTGACTATATCTGTTAGATCCATCTGGGCCAATATGTCATTCAAAACCACTGTTTCTTTGTTGATTTTGTTTGAATGATCTGTCTATTGATGTAAGTGAAGTGTTGAAGTACCCTACTATTATTGTATTACTATTGATCATTTTCTTTATGTTTGTTATTAACTGCTTTATGTATTTATTTGGGTGCTCCCAAGTTGGATTCATAAATATTTACAATTTTTATATCTTCTTGTTGGATTGTATTGTTTATGATCATACAGTGTCCTTTGTCCCTTTTTACAGTCCTTGTGTGAAAGTCTATTTTGTCGATATAACTTGCTACTCAGGCTACCTTTTCACTTCCATTTGCATGATAGATGTTTCTCTATCCCTTCACTTTCAGTCTGCATATGTCCTTAGGTCTGAAATGAGTCTCTGGCAGGCAGCATGTAGATGGGTCTTGCTTTTTTATCCATTCTGTCATCATGTGCCATGATTGGAGCATTTAGTCCATGTACATTCAAAGTAATTATTGATATGTATGTATTTATTGCCATTTTGTTACTTGACTTATGGTTATTTTGATAGTTCCTCTCTGTTCCTTTCTTCTCTTGCTCTCTTCTTTCATGATTTGTTGGCTTTCTTTAGCAAAATATTTGGATTCCTTATTGTTTTTTTTTAATTTATTACTGTTTTTTTTTTATTTTTTATTGTTATGTTAATCCCCATACATTACATCATTAGTTTTAGATATAGTGTTCCATGATTCATTGTTTGTGCATAACACCCAGTGCTCCATGCAGAACGTGCCCTCCTCAATACCCATCACCAGGCTAACCCATCCTCCCACCCCCCTCCCCTCTAGAACCCTCAGTTTGTTTTTCAGAGTCCATCGTCTCTCATGGTTCTTCTCCCCCTCCGATTTCTCCCCCTTCATTCTTCCCCTCCTGCTACATTCTTCTTCTTCTTTTTTTCTTTCTTAACATATATTGCATTATTTGTTTCAGAGGTACAGATCTGAGATTCAACAGTCTTGCACAATTCACAGCGCTTACCAGAGCACATACCCTCCCCAGTGTCCATCACCCAGTCACCCCATCCCTCCCACCCCACCCCCCACTCCAGCAACCCTCAGTTTGTTTCCTGAGATTAAGAATTCCTCATATCAGTGAGGTCATATGATACATGTCTTTCTCTGTTTGACTTATTTCGCTCAGCATAATACCCTCCAGTTCCATCCACGTCGTTGCAAATGGCAAGATCTCATTCAATTTATTACTGTTTTTGACTTGTAGTTACCGTTAGGTTTATATATAACATCTTCCGCATATAGCAGTCTATGTTCAGCTAATGGTTGCTTAATTT
>NW_027555070.1:0-65344 GCF_964656455.1 Halichoerus grypus | reverse complement strand
TTTATGAATAGGGAGTAAGTTGTGGCACTCTCCGTGGAATGAAGATCAAGCCGGGTTCCATCGGGGAAGGCATCCCCCGCCTTCGACGTCCAGGTCTGGTCCTAAAGGCATTTGCTGGGTGCAGTTAGGGCTCAGCTGGGATTGGACAATTGTGGGACACCAGGTGACAGAACCAGCTGTGCCCACTCCACCCCACCCCCACCCCAGTTGTTGTCCTTCTTCCTCTCCTCCTGTTTTCCCGCCGATTTCCTGGGGAGGCTTCAGTTGAGAACTGCAGTATCCTGGGCATGAATGCTGCTCAGCCTGGCAGCCGGAAGCCTCATACACAACAGATGGGACCAGAGCACCTGGAGGGAGCCCTGGCAGCTCTCTCCATCAGCTGGTGCTTCTAGTTTTCCCTGATCTGTGTTTTCTAGCTTGAAGACACGTTTGCCACGTCTGCATGTCCATGAGACCAGTAGACCCATAACTTGGGTTTCACCACTTCCTGACTTCAAACTCTTCTGACAGCTGTAATCTATTTCCCAACAGGGCTCCTCCCCCCATTTATTCTCACCAGTGTCACACAAATAGTCAGGTACTGTGTGGGTGGGGCAGGCGTGTTGGGGTGGCCCTGCAGGGTGGGATTCACAGCCTGTTGTTCCAGATCATTGACGACAAGGGCAACAGCCTGCCGTTCAACACTGAAGGCAACACTGGCATCAGGATGAAGCCCACCAAGCCCATTGGCCTCTTCATGGGCTACGAAGTAAGTGGTGATCCTCACCTGCCCACTTCCAGGCCCCCAAAACCCCTTCAGGGAGCAGTGTGGGTGCTAAGGGGGTGGATACAACTCCGCAACACGAGCCTTCTTCACACCTCCCTTCAGTCACTCCAACTCAATGAAGCCTCTTCTAACTAATCTCTAAGCTCCTAGTGTGTTCTCACATCCTTTCCTGTCCGAAACCGTCTGACACTTAAGTGCTGACAGGGTAGAAAGAAGCACCCCAGACTTGGGTTCCAATGATCTCTTTTTTTTTTTTTTTTAAAGATTTTATTTATTTATTTGACAGAGAAAGACACAGTGAGAGAAGGAACACAAGCAGGGGGCGTGGGAGAGGGAGAAGCAGGCTTCCCGCTGAGCAGGGAGCCCGATGTGGGACTTGATCCCGGGACCCTGGGATCATGACCTGAGCCGAAGGCAGAAGCCTAACGACTGAGCCACCCAGGCGCCCGTCCAATGATCTCTTGAGGTTGAGTATGCAGGAAGCTTTGACTGAGTTCAGATCCTACAGTCCCACTTACCAACAGGCTGTGCACAAATCTGTTAACCTTGCTGAGCCTCCAGAGAGGACAGTGGTGCCCCCGCTTCACAGAGGAAGAAACTGCAGATTGGAAGCTTTGTATGTTTTCCCCACGTCAAATAAATGGCAGGTCTAGGATTCAAACCCACATCTTTTTGGTTCCCAAACCCTACGTAAGATCCAGGGATTACATAAAACTGTGACAGGCTCTAAGGAAACCTGAAACTCTTGACCAAATTCTCAGCTTCCAAGATTGTCAGGGGAGAGTGGACAGACCTTGAAGTTGATCTCAGACCCGTCTCCTTTCTCCACAGGAACAACCGTTGGTGTCCCTGTTGGCCTCACTCTATGCCTTGGGGGTGGGTGGTGCTGCTCCTTTTGTGCCATTATTGACCAAAAGCAAATAATGCAGGCCCTAGCCTTAATTCACAGTAGTACGATTTTAGGCTTGGATAAAAGAGAAAATAAACAGAGTAACAGATATATAGATCAGTGGTTCTCAACCCTGCCTGTATGTTAGAATCAGTTGAGAAGATTTAAAAAAATAATTCTTGGATCCAACCATAGAGATTCTGGTTAAATTAAACTGGGATGGTCCAGAGCAACATCAGTTTTTTTTTTAGTTGGAAATAACATATTTTATTTTACAAAGATGTCCTCCTCTATGCCCACACCTATGTAGATATATACCCCATTTCACATGCTCTCTTGACTATATGTTGTCACTCCTCCACTGAGATTTGTTTGCTTTTTTCCTTTCTTTTCTTTACTGAGGTAAAATATATAAAATTTACCCTTTTCACCATTTTTAAGCATACAATTCAGCAGCACTGAGTAAATCACAACATTGTACAGTTACCACCATGCATCTCCAGAAATTTTTTCCATCCCAAATGGAGACTCTGTTCCCATTAAATAATAACTCCCCCCTCCTCCTCATATCCCCAGCATTTGGTAACCTTTAATACACTTTTTGGCTTTAAGAATTTGCCTATTTTAGTTACCTCTATTAAGTGGAATTTTACAACATTTGCCCTTTTGTGTCTGGCTTATCTCACCTAGCACATGTTTTCAAGGTTCATCCATGTTGTAGCGTGTGACCAAATGTCATTTTTTTTCAGGCTGAATGGTATTGTATGGGTGTACCATATTTTGTATATCCATCAATTTCTTAATAGACTTTTAGATTATTTCCATCTTTTGGCTACTGTGAATAATGCTGCAATGAACATTGGTGTGCAAGTATCCGTTTTGAGTTCCTGCTTTCACTTCTTTTGGATATATACCTGAAAGTGGAATTGCTGCATCATATGGTAATTCTATATTTAACTTTTTTTTAAAAGATTTTATTTATTTATTTGACAGAGAGAGAGAGACAGCGAGACAGTGAAAGAGGGAATATAAGCAGGGGGGAGTGGGAGAGGGAGAAGCAGACTCCACGCTGAGCAGGGAGCCTGATGTGGGGCTTGATGCCAGGACCCTGGGATCATGACCCGAGCCAAAGGCAGACGCCCAATGACTGAGCCACCCTGGCGCCCCTATATTTAACTTTTTGAGGAACTGCCAAAATGTTTTCCACAGTGGCTGCACCATTTTATATTTCTATCAGCAATGTACAAGTGTTCCGGTTTCTCCATATCCTTGCTAAACCTTGTTATTTTCAGGTTTGTTTGTTTGTTTTGTGTGTATAATAGTCATTCTACCGCATGTGATGTGGTATCTCATTGTGGTTTTGATTTTCATCTCCCTAATGACTAGTGATGTTGAGCATCTTTTCATGTGCTTATTGGCCATTTGTGTACCTTCTCTGGAGAATTGTCTATTCAAGTCCTTTGCCTATTTTTAAAATTGGGTTGTTTGTTTTGTTGTTGATTTGTAAGAGCTCTTTATATATTCTGAATATGAACCCCTCATAAGATATATGCTTTGCAAATATTTTCTCCCATTCAGTGCATTGTCTTTTCACTCTTTTGATAGTGTCCTTTCAAGTAAAATTCTAAAAATTTGATGAGGAACATTTTATCTATTTTTTTCTTTTGTTTCCTGTGCTTTCGGTGTCATAGTCAATAAATAATTGTCAAATCCAAAATCATGAAGACTTCCCCCTATGTTTTCTTCTAAGAGTTTCAGAATTTTAGCTCTTGTGTTTAGGCTTTTGATCCATTTTGAGTTAATTTGTGTATATGGTGTATAAGGTAACTGCATTCATTTGCATCTGAACATCTAAGTTTCTCAGTGCCATTTGTTGAAAAGATTGACTCTTCCCACTGAATGGTCTTGGCATTTTTGCCTAAAAGCCATTGACAATATATGTGAGGATTTCTTTCTGGGTTCTCTATTTTATTCCAATCATCTATGTGTCTTTTTTTTTTTTTATGCCAGTTTTGTATGGGTGTACCATATTTTGTATATCCATCAATTTCTTAATAGACATTTAGATTATTTCCAGTATAGTTTTGCAGTAAGTTTAAAAATCAGTAGTGTAAGCTCTTCTCCCTGGAAAGAAGAACTTTCTTCTCCCTTTAAAAGATTGTCTTGGCTATCTGGGATCTGTCAAGATTTCATATGAAATCTATAGTTTTGCAGTAAGTTTAAAAATCAGTAGTGTAAGCTCTTCTCCCTGGAAAGAAGAACTTTCTTCTCCCTTTAAAAGTTTGTCTTGGCTATCTGGGATCTGTCAAGATTTCATATGAAATCTATAGTTTTGCAGTAAGTTTAAAAATCAGTAGTGTAAGCTCTTCTCCCTGAAAAGAAGAACTTTCTTCTCCCTTTAAAAGATTGTCTTGGCTATTTGGGATCCGTCAAGATCTCATATGAATTTTAGGATGAATATTTCTATACCACTGAGATTTTGATAGGGAGTGCATTGAACCTGAAGATGGCTTTGGGTAGTATTGTCATCTTAATATTAAGTCTCCAATTAATACAGTATGTCTTTCCATTTATTGATACCTTCTTTCGTTTCTTTCAGCAAAAATTTTTATTTTTCAGTGTACAAGTCTTTCACTTTCTTGACTAAATTTATTCTTAGTATTATATTCATTTTGTTGCTATTCTAAATAGAATCATTTTTTAATTTCTTTTGTCCATATATAATTTTTTCTGTTTTTTAGTTCTTTGTTCATTTTTTCTCTTAGTTTTTGATCATTTAACACGTTTGACTTATTATTTCTTCCAAGTTTTTATTTAAATTCCACTTAGTCAACATACAGTGCAATATTAGTTTCAGGTACAGAATTTAGTGATTCATCACTTACATACATCAGCCAGTGCTCATCCTAAGGAGTGCACTCCTTAATCCCCATCACCTATTTCACCCATCCCCCTGCCCCCCCCCTCTGGTTACCATCACTTTGTTCTCTACAGTTAAGAGTCAGTTTCTTAGCTTTCCCCTCTTTTTTCCCCAATGTTCATTTGTTTTGTTTCTTAAATTCCACATATGAGTGAACTCTAGAAATCAGATTCTCCCACTTCCCTGGGGGTTGAGGTTGCTGGGGTTTCATTGTTTTGTTTTTGATTTTGGACTGTTGAAGGCTATCGTAGTCCTTTGTTGTGGTACTTTTGCAGATTCTTTAAAGACTATTGTTTGTCATGTGTGATTACTGAGGTTTCTGATCCTTTAGCTCGTGTTCAGTTAATGTTTTGACAGAGATTTCCTTGAGGGGCAGGAGCTCAAATGAACAAAGAAAAACATCACCAACCAAAAAAGAAGAGAGAACAACCACTGTGCAGATTGGCTCTGTGCTGGGATACTCCTTCACCACTTAGCTGGACTTGCTCTGAGCCTAGGGATCAGCCTGAGATGAAAGCTTAAGGTTTTCTCAGGACTTTGCTGAGCATGCATCTTGCCCAGGCATGTTCATGGCTGTCTTAATTCCCCCATGCATATAGCTGTCTTGAACATCCTAATTTCAAAGACAAAAAACAAAAAACCCCCCAAAACTCACTCCAGCATCTCCCCCAGACCTTGATGGTCTATTGTATATCTCCACCCATAATCTCTTACTTCAGGCAACTTCACTTTTGTAGTTTGCCTGGTAGCTTCTATGAGCCGTGCTTGCTGCTTTTTTCTGAGTTACATAAAGTGAGTTCCTTGCACCTGTCCTTCAGGCAGCCCCCCAGATAGGTTAGAAAAGATGCACACAATAATCATTATTTTACTTTAAAACATCTGTTTTTTGGGGGCACCTGAGTGGCTCAGTCGTTAAGCATCTGCCTTCGGTTCAGGTCATGATCCCAGGGTCCTGGGATAGAGCCCCGCATCGGGCTCCCTGCTCCGCGGGAAGCCTGCTTCTCCCTCTCCCACTCCCCTTGCTTGTGTTCCCTCTCTCGCTGTGTCTCTCTCTGTCAAATAAATAAATAAAATCTTTAAAAAAAATAAAACATATGTTTTTTAAAAAGTTAATCGGTATCACAAATGGAAAACAGTATGATTTGCCAAAAACAGAAGGCAATTAAACTATAACTACAATGCAAACAAAACAATTTTTCTTGAATTCTAACTAAACCCTGTTCCCACTAAAAGCTCCAGTCCTGAAACTCACTCTTGGTAGTTCCAGAGCTTTTAAAAACATGTCAGACAGTCTCCTTAATACAATCAGAACAATTGGAAGGGAACCTAAAATGGGATGTCATTCAATGTTTTTTGTTTTTTTTTTTTCCTGGACCCTTTTCAAATCATTTCGTGTTTCATGAGAGGGATGATCTCAACACATTGCTTAGTGGTTGAGTACAAAGGCTGTGGAGCAAGAATTAAATTCAAATACCAACCCTACCACTGACCAGCTGAGTGACTTTGAGTGAGTTATTGTGCTTCTCTGAGCATTCATTTCTTCTGTTATGGCCTATAAAAATCTAGCCTCACATAAAACCTGCACATGAATGTTGAGAGCAGCTTTATTCACAATAGCCCCAAACTGGAAACAACCCAGATGCCCTTCAATGGGTTGACACCCAAACTGTGGTTCATCCATAACATGAAGTACCATTTAGCAGTAAATAGAACAAAGTATTGATGAACATAAGAAGCTGGATGAATTTCCAGAAAATTATACTGAGTGAAAAAAATAAAAACAGAGCTAGTCCCAAAAGATTACATACTATAGGATTCCATTTATGTAACATTCTTAAAGTGACAAAATTATAAAACTAGGGAATAGATCAGTCCCTGTCAAGGGCTTAGGGATTTGGAGGGAGGGAAAAGATGAGGGAGATGGGTGTAGATATAAAAGAGCAACACAGGAGATCCTCAGGATGACGGGAGTCTTCTGTAACTTGACTCTGGTGGGGGATGCACATTTGATAAAATACACGTAGACACACACAAAAAAGTAAAAGTAAACTGGGAGATCTAAGTGAGATTGGTGGACTGTAGCAATGTCAATATCCTGGTTGTGATATTGAACTGTAGTTTTGCAAGATGCTACCATTGGAGAAAACTGAGTAAGTGGCACACAGGATCTCTCTGTGTTATTTCTTATAACTGCATGCAAATATATAATTGTCTTTTTAAAAAAGATTTATTTATTTATTTATTTGAGAGAGAGAGAGAGAACATGTATTCATGCATGTGTGCATTAGTTAGGGAAGGGGTGGAGGGAGACAGAGAATCTCAAGCAGGCTCCATGCTGAGTGCAGAGCCCTACACAGGGCTCGATCTCACAACCCTGAGATTATGACCTGAGCAGAAATCAAGAGTTATCCGCCCAACCGAATGAGCCACCCAGGTACCCTGCAAATATACAATGATCTTAAAATAAACAGTTTAATTAGAAAAATAAAAGCCTTGTAGGTTTTCTGGGAGGATCAGATGATGTAGTATTTTGGGAAGGAAATTCATTTAACAAAAGTTTATTGACACCTCTCATTTGTCCAGGCACTATGTGAATGCTAAGCTGAGAACAAGTAAATAAAATACACAGGGTCCATGTTCTAGTGGAAATTTTGTTATACTAGAGTGCCACACAAAAGTGAGTTGTTACTTTAAGAAATTATCCTTAAAATTGGCTCAATATTGTTCACTAATTGACAAGTAGTGTTCATTGAGTACTTGGATATAATGAAAATAGACTCAGAGAGATTACAAAACTTGCCCAGGTGCCAAGTAGAGCCAGGAGCGGGATCCAGACCCAGATCTGAGCACCAGGTTGTGGCTCATCATCTCTAAACTCATTGCCTTCAACAAAGGGGTATTGTTGTCTTTGCAGGACAACCCAGTAAAGACAGCCGAAGTGGCGTGTGGGGACTTTTACAACTCTGGAGATAGAGCAACTATGGATGAAGAGGGCTACATCTGGTTCCTGGGGAGGAACGATGACATCATCAATGCCTCTGGGTAGGTATGGCTGACCTGAGCCGGGAGGCATCACCCTCACATGCCTCATGGGATCTAGCTTGTTCTGACATTCATCCAAGCTTGGTGATGGTTAGCTCAGTCTAACTCTGAGCAGAGCTCTGTCCGTGGGGCCCTTTTCTGGGGATACCTGTGTACCTCCCCCAAGCCCTGCATCCAGAAAAGTCTATCAAAATGTAGTTCAAGAGGTCTGCAAGGCGAACCATAATGAGACATTATGCAATTTAAGGAATTTGGAAGGAAGACGTTACTTAGGCCCTTTTTGGTTGAGGAAGCTTCCTCTATGTTTGGCTCCTCTAATGGGACACAACAATCACTGAAAATTTTAATAATAGATAACAACAACATAAACCTTTATGAGGCACTTACTATGGGGACGCACACTCTGCAGTGCTTTATATAACCCAGCTCTCAATGCTAGAAGGTAGATGCAATTTTGCCATTTTACAGATGAAGGAACTGGGTTACTGACTAGTGAATAAAGTTCCTTAAAGTTTCAAAGAGTGCTGGGTACAACCAAGATTTACCAAAGCTGTCTGGCTCCAAGTCAGTCGTCCCTAAACCTTAACGTGATTTGGAAGAAAAAAAAAATGACACATTGTACCAGAGTAACAAGTTCTCTTGGATATTTCAGGGAAGTTGAGTGTGTTTACCTTTTAAATTTCTAAAACATGCTAATATAATGGGGAAGAGTATGCAGAATTTGCATGAATGTTTAAGATAAAGGCCGAGGCTTCTACTAGGTTTCATGCCAAGGGAAGCTGCTTGAGCCCAGCCCCAGAGCTCGGGGAGGACTAAACATTCACCCTCCTCCCTGAGCAGAGACAGTGAGGTGAGAAACTCTGGGGAGCATGTGAGTGTTGTATTTCTCAGCACGGAGTGCCCATTCTTCACGTTTGGGGCCCATGACAGAGCCAGGGCACAGGTATCTGGCTTCCTGTGACAGTTATCCTATGTGACAAGGGACGAGGTGACCCTCCAAAACATGAGACTTGAGGGCCTGCGTCACCCGGCCCTGGCAGCCACTCAGAAACCAAGGAGCCATTGATCCTGCAGGTACCGCATCGGGCCCGCAGAGGTGGAGAATGCCCTGGCCGAACACCCGGCTGTGGCTGAATCAGCTGTGGTGAGCAGCCTGGACCCAATTCGAAGGGAGGTAAGGAGGAGGACACAGAGGTCATCGTGTCTGTGTGTGGGCACCAAGGCAGGTGCGGGGAAACCTTCCTCCCGGTCCTGTCTCTCCAACCTTGGACCTAGGGTGGAGGGGGGCCCCCCCGGGGTGTGCATGTGCATTTACACTGTGTGGCCACCGGAGAGCAGTGTGGCCTCAACCATGTGTGACAGAACATGATGCTTGTGAGTGTGGCTTGCAGCTGGGGCTACTGCTGCCCATCTCCTAATTTCTGAGCCCTTCCTACCTGCCGGCTCATTTCACCCCCCTCACAGCAACCTCATTAATTAAGGACTCTGAGACCCTTTTTTACAGGGAAAGAAACAAGCATAAGGAGATTAAATAAGTTGCCTGATCACAAAGCTGTTAAGTGGTGGAGCCAGAATGGGAATCTGAGCAGTCTGGCTCCAGAGCAAGCATTCATTGATTCACTGTGTGCTGAGCACCTACTCTGGACAAGGCCCTGTGCCCTGTAGAAGCGACATGAATAATAGGAACGCAGTTAATCACCACCATTGATGTAATGCCCACAGAACTCTACCTACAATAATAGTGAAAATGGTGATGATAATGATAGGAATAAAAATCAGTTGAAACGAGCTTCGTGGTTTATATGAATGATCTCGATGAATCTTGAGAGCCATGCCCTGAGGAATGAAGCCGTGCTGTCCCCACATCAGAGAAGGACATGGAGGCTGAGGGAGGTGAAGTAATTTTCCAAGGCAGAGAGTAGAAATTGGAAGTATGGACACTGGTCCTGTTCTTTTCCAGGGGCTCAACTGTCAACTTGTTTTTCCATTTACTTAATACACATTGACTTTTTAGACTCTACACTTGGTTGCCACTCCCCCTGAGCCTCCACTCTGGTTCTGTGCTGCAGGTGGGGAAGGCATTTATTGTCCTGACCCCGGAATTCCTCTCCCATGGCCGGGACCAGCTCACCAAGGAGCTGCAGCAGCATGTGAAGTCAGTGACAGCCCCGTAGAAGTACCCCAGGAAGGTGAGTGAGGGCAGAGGGATGGGGTCTGGTCCCCTCCAGTGGGCCCTGGGCTCTGCTGCCCCAAATCTCCTAGGGTCGCTGAGGTGAAGCTGATGTAGCCCATGGAATGAGCATTTTTCTCTACCGAAGAAGCATTCAACTTAGGGGTTTAGGGGAGATCCATCTTAATCCTGGAAACCTCTATCCTGTGTCAGAAAACAAAAAGGCTGACAAAAAACCTACAGAAAAAAATCAGCCAAGAGCCTAGAAATATCCAAGAAGGTTATTTGAAATCTTTCACAATGTGAAAAAGACATTCAAGTCAACAACTGCCACACTTGTAAAAAACATTATTTGTAGTAAGAAATATATTCTAAATTGAAGCCCAGTACATATATAGATACATAACAAACAAAAGTTAACAAAATAATATTTATTGTAGCATAAAATACATTCTGAGAGGTTTTTTTTCTACCTCATTTGTTTTCAGTGCCATGTGCGAACTATGAAAATGTCCAACAATAGAGAAATGATTAAATTATTCGTGGTAATTAATGCTGTCCTATAATTTAAAAAGATGATGCAGATCTCTTATTTGTAACATAAAAAACATCACAAAAATATATTATTAAGAGAAAAAAGCAGGCTGTGAATAAATATACATGTTATCTGACTTGTTGAAAAACCACGTTTGCAAGGATACATGGGTGAAAAATTTAACGTGTCTTTCTTTTGTAATAATACATTGCTGTGCTTTCTGAGTGTTTACCCAAAGGTAGATAGCTAATATTTATTGAACATGTGTGCCAGGGGCTGGACTCAAAGCTCTACATGTATTATTTCATTTAATCCCCCCAAACCTGAGATGGCATAAGCATCCATTTGACAGACTGGAAATGGGGGAGGCTGAGAGACTCACAGTAAATTGCCGGAGGTTGGACTGAAGAAAAGGGCAGAGCTGAACTCAAAGCCAGTGTATCTGAAAACAGAGTTCGTCCTTCACATGTAAGGCTCTGCTGCCTCCTAGAGAGTAGACTGGAGGCTGCATGCCAGTTAGGATGGGCTGATGTTACTGTGAGGAACTAGGAGCCCCCCGTCTTAGTGGCTCCTACTAGGGAAGTATCTTTCTTGCTCCTGCCACATGTCCGCATGGTCTTCCTGGGACCAGGATAAAGGAGCACCCACCATAGGTAACTGCCAGGTGCTAGAAGAGATGGCCAGAGTGGATGCCAGACCCAGTTGTCCCAAGTGTTCTGTTCGAGGTGGCACGCCTCACTCCCACTCACATCTCACTGGTCAGAGCACGTCACAGGGCTGCATCCAACTTCCCGGGTCAGGGGACACCCTGACATGCCTTGGTGGAGCCTATTGGGGCCACCACATGGTGCCAGCCCGTCTGGGGGACTGTGCAGGGGCAGAGGAGGAGCCTGGGGCATTGGTAAGAAATGACAGCAGGACTAAGTTGGGATGGGTTTGCTTTATCCTTGACCAGGTGGAATTTGTCTCAGAGCTGCCCAAAACCGTCACGGGCAAGATTAAAAGAAGTGACCTTCGGAACAAGGAGTTTGGTCAGATGGAATCAGCAAAAGCCTCAGAAACCACTGTGTCTTCTTCGCCACATCCCTGGCTGCCTCAGTTTCCTCACTATGGGGAGGGTGAGGAGGGGAGTGTTGGACATTGATTTTAAGAGCATCAGGAGTGCTCACATTCCAGCATTTTTGTTCTTTTAAATTACTATCCGTTACTCTCCTGCTTCCAAGTCCCCGAGTGAGCGCCCAGTATGTGGCTGGGGTAATGAACTGACATCAGCATCCAAGGGGACTTGTGTTGTGCTTTTATTCTGTGAATGAACCAGTGCTAAATGCTGTCCCTCCATGATTCTCCCCAAGCCCCATTGGAGAGGACTCTGGGGCCAGATTCTCCCCCCTGGTTCCAGGGGCCCTGGGTGACTCCTTTTGTCTGTTCAACAAGCACAACACAGAGGTCTGAGGAGGGACCCTTCCTTGGGCCCAGGTGTCCACCTCTGCCTGGCTTGCCCATGCCCTGCTGGAGGGTGAGGTCAGGGCCAGAGCTAGTGAGGTGGCTGGGGAAGGGGGAAGGCGCCGAGGGCAGCCCAGCCTGGTGATTCCACTTGCCTGCCAGACCATTCCTCTCCGTTCCATCCAGCATCCCATGGACCTGCTGCCTCTGTATGCTGCTGCTTCCAGGTCCCAGCCTGCACCAGCTTAGGTGTGGGAGGGATCTGCCCTGTGGGGACCCAGGAATCCTGCAAGACTCCTCCAGCCCTTTCCGGGGTGCCCGATCCCCCATTCCTTCCATGGAGCCCAGGAGCTCCGTTCCCCAGCCCTCCGTAGGGTCCCCCAATCACTCACCCTTCCCCAGGGCCCAGGAATCCCTCAGCCTCCCCAGGGGCCCGGAGCTCTCCCCGCACTTTAGGAGGTCCTCCTGCCATCTGGAGACCGAGAGATGATGTGTGCAAAGGGCAGGGCTTAGCACAGGCCTGAAACAGGAGGGACCTGTGCTTGTCACCAGTGTCGCCTTTAACAGCTGTGAGACGTGAGGCACCGCATCTGGGAAGGCACTTGCCCCATGGAGATGCTGCTGCTCATGTCCATAGGTGCTCAGCACGTGGCTTCCTCTTGTCCTCAGCACAGTTATGGACACAGGCTTGGACGCCCCCAGCTCACTGAAGGAAACCAGCCCAGGGTCACACAGCTGGTAAGCAGCACAGCTGGATGTCACACTCTAGGCTCCCGGCCCTGTTTCCAGGGGCCACGAAGGGCTTCGTAGACGGGAGGCTGACGCTGGCTTTGGGGACACTTCCTCACCTCCACGAGTGATCTCACCTATTCGAGGCCCCCAAACTCTGTTCACTGCTTCTTCTTTCCCTGCTCCCTGTTCCACTTATAATCAGGGTGACCCCGGCCATCCTTCCTGGAATTCCCTAGTCCCCCTTAGAGGCTGGGCCTCTCTCCCGTTCACTTTTGGGCTAGTCTGACTCCACCCCTTCTGTAGCTGGTCTCTCCTTCTATAACCAGGACCGCGCAACTCTGGGGCTCTGGAGGCGGGCAGCAGCATCTAAACAGAATTTCATACAAATGTTTTGCTCTCCTTGTTTTGTTTTTGTTTGCTTGTTTTTTATGGTTTCTTTATATTTATGTTCAAGATACTGCGTTCCTATTTTAGCAGTGCTAAAATGGTTCCTGTTGACAAGAAATTGACACAATAAGTGGTGGTTTGTAGAGCATTGATTTTCAGCTGCCTTGGGCCTGAATGAGTTGGGGAAACATTGTGTTAGTCCTAGAGAGAAACAGTTTAGGAAGTTCGGCTCAGGACAGGGCCCAAGAGAGATGATCACAGGGGGTTTGTCTAGTCACCTGGGTCCCTGGCCCTGCCCACCTGCTTGGCTCTCCCCGCCCAGCACACCTGGAGCTGCCAGCTCTCTGGGTGTTGTCTTGGATTCCCCAGGAGAGAAGCTGGTGAATGTTTTCTCTTAAAATACTCTCATTCCTGGAGGTCCCAAGAGATCCCATGAGAGTCAGCTTGGATTGTTTCCCCTGTGAGGTTCATAACGTAAAGCCCAAGCTAGTGTGTAGCAGGGTCACATAGGTAAGTGACAGATCTACCGCTGTTTGAGGTGTTAAAATGTCTCCGTCAACTAGGGATGATTTTGAGGCCATACAGTCTTCTCATACTAATATCCCAGGATATACCAGCCCAGAAGACATACTTGATTACAATTTTCTCATGCTTATTTCATTCGGTTCCAAGGTAGCTTTTTCTTTGGGATTTCTTTACTCCTATTTTATTTATAGAGGTACTTCTCAATTTCTAAACATATGGGAAATTCTAGTGAGCTTTTTAGCCATGATTTCTAGCACATTCTATTACCACAACATGCTCTGTGTGATTTCATGCCTCTGAAACGTACTGAAATGTCCCTTATGGCCAAAATAGATCGGGTGCATTTTTGTAAGTGTATCCTATATGCCCAAAGTTAATGTGTCCTCCACAGTGGTATATGGATGTGGACAGACATACGGAGATAGCTGTGGGATTCAGATGGTTTGCTATCAAGGTCTACATGTTATGGATGTTCTGTGTGCTTTGAGTCACTGAGAGAGGGTTGAAACCTCCCACTCTGCTTGTGTATTTGCTTGTTGTTGCAGTTCTGTCCTCCTTTGCTTTATATGTTGTTCAGCCAATGGCTCTAGGATGGGAGTTCTGGAAGGAAGGAGATAGCGCCCAGAAGAGGGGAACAGGGACCCGGGTTGGGAGGGAGCAGAAACAAGAAGGATGGCCAAAGTTCCAGAGAGGACCTGTTATTGGGATGGCACGTGGTGGGGCGCCAGTTGGGAAGGGGCTCTTTAAGTATGAGGTCACGCGGGGTGTCCATTATGATCTAGCAGGGGCAAAGGCAGATGACTGGCTGAGAGAGAGTATAAAGCCTCTGGGTTGCTAAGGAACGGTTCAACCAGGGCAAGGCTTGGAGAAAAGTGTATCGTCCTCCAATCCCTTCACCTGCTACTGTTTCCTGCTGACCTAGTGATTTCCTAACCTGCTGACCTACTACCCTTTCTGAACCTCCCCTCGAGTACTTACTCTGACCCTGACACCGTCGCTGACCCCTTCTTCTCCTGACAAACGCCTTCCCCAATCCCACCCTTTACTTCTACCCTGCTCCCAACCCTCCTTAAAACCCTGTCCCCTTCCCACCCCTGCCCACCCCTCCCTACCCCACCCACCCCTACCTCCACTCCATCCCCCATCTCCACCTCCTCCCTGATGCCCCAGCACCCCTTGGAAGGACCAAGACATGAAGGTGCAGAGGCTGTTGTTCCTGGTGCTCTTGCTCCGCTGTCCCGGTTCCCCAAACCCAAATGTGAGTAAACATGGCACTTCACTGGTATCTTCACAGGTGTGGGGGGGAAGGGCAGAGGGGGAGGGAGAGAGAGAATCCCAAGCCAGCTGTGCAGTGAGTCCAGAGCCTGAAGAGGGGCTCAGCCTCAGGACCATGAAATCGTGACTTGATCCAAACCAAGACGTCGTCACTTAACTGACTGAGCCACCCGGTGACTCAAAGCTGCTAGTGGTGTCTTCGTTCCTCCTGGATTCTTTCACATGGTGGTGAAATAATAGTTTTTTCATGGGGTCCTTGGTGGGAACTTGAGAAGAACTGCAGTTCTTCCTGAAGACCGAGGACCGCAGGGCAGGTTTCTCGGTCAGCCTGAAGGGGCTGGGGCCACAGCCGTCCACATCAAGTTCTGGGTCCTGTCTGTGTGCTTGGTCCAAAAAGAGCAGCTCTGGCAGGATGGAAACCTGAAAATACTAGGCTTATGGTGTCAAGAAGGAAGGATTTGAGAAGATATGAAAAGCCATTGAGCTCTTTGTCTTCAATAGGGGGCTTGTATGATATGTACATTAGATCTCATTCAACTTGTCTTTGAAAATGTCAGGAATGCTAATGTCTAGGAGCTACGGGTATTAGACTGGCTCCTGGAAGCCCAGTGAAGATCCTGCTGCAAGCCTTGTATGTTTAGGGTCCATCTTCTACATACTTTGATTTCATATCAGCACATTGTTCATATTTGTGAAGTTTGGCAGCCCTGGGAACAGTGGTATCTTAAGCATTGGTGTTGGGACTCAAGTGTTAAACAGTGAAGTGTCCTTTGTGCTCTGTGCTTCCTGGTTGGTTGACTTGTAACAACTTCTGAGTCAGCCCTTTCCTTCTGGGCTCGGAGGCTGTCCCCAGGGACTCTGTGTCCCACCAGGTCCATGGGAGCCCTGAGAAGCCCAGCAGAGACTAAGTGACCGCATCTTGCTGGGACGTCTGTCCCAGGAAAATCTGATGGATTGATGTCATCAGGAAGCGAATGAGTTGTTATCCATTCTTTGGCCCAGTATGTACAGAGTGTTGATTTCCCCAAAGTCAAAAGCTCCTGAATGTCCTTAGGATTGTCCCAATATAAAGAAATACCTGGTTCCTAGTGTGATATTTCACTCCTTAAAAAATAAAACCCTTACCGTCAGGAGAGAGAGACAGACAGGGAACACCCTAGAAATAAGCAGACTTCTTTAGATCCGGCCTACACCAGATTCTTAGAGAGGGCTCTGCAAAGTGGGAGTAGTCAGGAAGGACCCTAGTGTTGAGGCAGACTCATCCCACATGAATACCTCCAGTCAAAAGAGACTCGATTCTGTTTCTTTTGAGTCTTCAAAGGAGGGAATTTCTTGGTAGTCTTTATTGGAAATATCCCCCTCTACCGAGGCTGCATCTCATAGATCACTTGGACTTTCTCACCCTCCCTCATCTCTGAGCTCTTGCATAAACTACCTGGTCTTGCATTTCCCTCCTCCACCTGCTCATGGCCATTGTCTGTTAGAAGCCAGTGTTATTGGCCCCATTGGATGTCATCTAGTTAAGAATCAGCTACTGGTCAGCATCCCGACAGCTGCCAGACGTACCACGTGGCCACAACTGGGGGTGTTTTCCATTTGTGACAAGATGGCCTCTGTCTTTTGTGCATTTGATCCCCATGATCAACCATTGTGCAGATAGCTAATGTTCTCTTTCAGACAGCGGCTGTTCAAAGACCGTGTATGTTTCCCACCAGCACACATGTTTGTGACCTCAGCTGTGAGGGCTGAAGATGAAAATGTTATAGATTTCAGGGGTACTTTCTAGAGAGTTGTGTTTGCACGCAATTCAAGCTTGGTGTGAATGAGTATGAATTGCATTGTGAGCGTCTCGTCTCCTAAAATACTTGGAAGTCCAGTTTTTGTAAAATGAGATGTGTTCTTTGTTTTGGTGTCCATATCCAGGAATTTTGTATTCTTTTAGAAATGAAATTTCATGGTCACCTGGGTGGCTCAGTCAGTTGAGCTTCTGCCTTAGCCTTGGGTCATGATCCCAGGGTCCTGGGATTGAGCCCTGCTTGGGCTCCCTGCTCAGCCGGCAGTCTTCTTTTCTGTCCCCCTCTACCCCTTCCCCTGCTCATGCTCTCTCTCTCTTTCACATCAATAAATAAAATCTTTTAAAAAATTAAATTTTAGAGTTGGTCTTGACTGATTTAGTTACAATACTGAGAAATAGGAACATGAATGCCTTTCACTGGCTTTTGGAGATAGGTGTTCAAGTAATTTAAAATGTCACAGATATCATCAAAAGAAACAAGATCACCTGATCATGAAAATCTTCATGTACCCCTGAAATCTGACATTTTGGGCTGTGATTCTGAAGCAAAGTGGGCATTGAAAGAAAACATCACTGTTTTCAGAAACTAAGCAATAATTGTAATTTATTTTTGTTGAAATACTCATCCCATATTATTCTAATAGAAGCCTCCTGTCTCTCTCTCACTCATGTCCTTATCGATAAACATCTGTCCATAGAACATTCTCATTTATATCTCTAGTACATTTTTTATTCTTGCTTTCTCTCATTCTTCCATAAATTTGGGGCATATTTTTGGAAAGGTTCCAGAGGAGTTTATCCAGGTCCTTCATGGATGTACAATAGAAGTCAGTGACTTCTTACCTACTGTAAGTTTACATTTACTTCTCTTGTCTATTTTATGTGGGCTTATAAATTCTTAAGTTCTGTTAGCTATAGAAAATTTATTTGCAATGTGTTTGTAGGCAAAATCAAATCTCTTCAGATTTGCCTATTAGATTTTTCCTACAGCTTCAGTGTTCTATAATGTATGTATGATCACAACACCTTTTTCAAGAATAGAGTTTGTTGATATTTACATAGGTAAACACAGTGAAACCCATCAGCACAGTAAGATAGTAAACACACTCATCACTCCCAAAAGTGTGCCCCTGCTCCTTTGGAATTCCTCTGTGCTCCTTCTCCTCCGTGGGGAGGCACTTGAGAGCTGTGCTTACCTGGGGGAGGCTGGTTGAGGGTTTGTAAAGTTGATGGTTTGGGACAGAGACATTGTAAATCTTTGAGATTCCTCATTGTCTCACGTGTTATTTCAGCTTGTCCATGTTGTGCCTGGCCGTTTCCCTCTTGGCCCTGATGGGGTTGGAGTTCTATGGAAACTTCCCATTATCACTGCCCCCTTGGGAGTTTGTGTCCTTCTCATTTATATCTGGAGAACCATCCTCGCTGTAAGTATACTAAAGTAGCTTATATATACTGTTCTTCATACATAAGCAGAAAATTTTATAGTCATTGGACCTTTTGTATCCATTCAGTAATAGAAATATCCCTCTAATACATCAATTTTGATGATCACCTAGATTGAAATAGATTTAAATTTGTGTTGCAGTGCCTTCTGTGATCCATATGTTCTTTTTTTTTTTTAAAGTTCAAGCATAATTGGCCAACAGTGTAGTATTCGTTTCAGGTGTACAACATGATTCAGCAAGTCTATACATTTCTCAGTGCTCATCACAATAAGTGTACTCTTAATCCCCTTCACCTCTTTCCTCCATCCCTCCACCCACCTGCCCTCCAACCCATGTGTTCTTTAGAAGTGTGTTGTTTCATCTCCATTTTTGGGTCATTCTCTAGCTATCTTTCGGTGCTTGATGTCTAGTTTGAGTCGTCTGTGGTCTGAGAACATACTTCCTGTGATTTCTTTTCCTTTGGTTGTTCAGATGTATCTTATGGCCCCGAATATGGCCTCTCTTAGTGAATGTTCCATGGGAACTTGAGAAGAATGTCTTTCCTTGGGTTGTTGAATGGATTATTCTGCAGATGTTAATGGATCCAGCTGATCGGTGATGCTTTTCAGTTCACCTGTGTTCTCATGGAATTTCTGTATCTGTTGGATCTGTCAATGACTGATAGAGGATTCTGAATTCCCCAGCTATAATAGGGATTCGTCTGTTTCCATCAGCAATTCTTTCAGTTTCTGCCTGATGTACTTGGACACTCTGTTGTTAATGCATGCACATGAGAAATTATTATGTCTTTTGGAGAATTGACACCTTTACCGTTGACGTCATTCCCATCCTTATCCCCGACGGTTTTCCTTCCTCTGTAGTGTGTTTTGCAGGATCATTTCACTGGCCACAGGTTTCTAGTTGGATGTTTCTTTGAACACTTTAAACATTTCATCCTTCTTGATGGCAAGGTTTCTGAAGTGTGATGTAGTCCTTATCCTTATTCCTCTTGGGTAAGGGTTACTGCTCTCCTTCCCCCTTCCACCACCCACACCCAAGCCCTGCTCCAGATTTCCAGAATTGTTTCTTTGTCTTTAAGGACCTGTGACTGAACATTCTGGGTTAGGCATCGTTGGTGTTAGTTGTTTGTGTGTTTCTTTTGGTATTTATCCTGCTTTCCTTGTCTTGAGCTTCCTGGATCTGCGATTTGGTGGCTATATTAATTTAGGAAAATCCTCAGTCATTATTGCTCCAACTGTCTCTCTGTCCATTCTCCTGCTGTTTTCCTATTATGTGTGTGTTACACGATTTGTAATTGTCCCACTGGTCTTGGATTTTCTGTGCTGTCTTTTTAATTTTTGTCTTTGTTTTTCTTTTTGGAAGTTTCTGCCGGAAATTCTTTAGGCACAATGATTCTTTCCTCTGGTATGTTGAGTCTCTTAATGAAGCCATCAAAGGCATTCTTGATTTCTGTTATGGTGTTGTCCAGCATCCCGGTAAAATCTTAGAGTTTCATATCTCTGCTTACATTCATCATCTCTTCTTCCTACTGCCCCCTTTTTGCTTAGATCCAAGATCAGGTATGGAAGGGACTTGAAATTCCCAGCCTGCCGATGCCATCGTCTCTGCCTTAGATGCCTCAGGTAGTGTGATTCTAGTGCTTGCTGGCGTGGTTTTTACCTCTAGTATGCCTTGTGAGGTTGTGTTGAAAGCTAGATCTCCTGTTCTGGTAAAGGAACTGAGGTAAATAGGACGTTAGGGTGAGGTTGTCTACTCATCTGTGTGGGGTTAGACTGAGTTTACTCCCAGGTGAGACAGGGAGGAGATTGCATTGGAGTGGAGACTTTCCCCCTCACCTCTATTGCAGTCTTTGGGAAAGGCCCAGTTAGGCTCTGGGGACATAGTTTCACTTGAAGGCAGACCTTTCTAAGAAGAACAGAAAACTTCTGAGGTTATTTCTAAATGGAACCTCCCCCCTCTCCCTGCCAATGGAGAAACCTTCCCTTCAAAAGGAAAACAAGTATGTGCTACGGTGAGCGCTGTGAATTGTGCAAGACTGTTGAATCACAGATCTGTAGCTCTGAAACAAATAATGCAATATATGTTAAGAAAAAAAGAAGAAGAAGATAGCAGGAGGGGAAGAATGAAGGGGGGGTAGTCGGAGGGGGAGATGAACCATGAGAGACGATGGACTCTGAAAACAAACTGAGGGTTCTAGAGGGGAGAGGGGTGGGAGGATGGGTTAGCCAGGAAAAGAGGGCACGTTCTGCATGGAGCACTGGGTGTTATGCACAATGAATCATGGGTCACTACATCAAAAACGAATGATGTCATGTATGGTGATTAACATAACAATAAAAAATTTTTTAAAAAAGGAAAACAAAACTTTGACGTCTTTGCTGTGCTCATCTGTCTCTTCACTTCCCCTTCCTGTGGGGCTGGGTGACAAGGGCCAGAGCAACTCAGAGATTCCTAAGCAACATGTGAAGTTACAGGAATCACCATGGTTTTCTGTTTGCCCTCCACTGATGGACTTTCCCCTAACAACTGGCTTGTTGATAGCGTGCTGATATTCCAATATCCTGGCAAGATTGGGGGGCTGGCCTCAGCCTCTCCTCATCCTGTAAAACTTTTGAATGGGGAAATATGTTAATGGTGTCAAAATGGGGTCTTGCCTAGAGTTTACTAAGCTATAATTTATCACGGTGACTCGATCTGGATAGCCTGGTTCCCCTCTTTTGAAACATCCGCTGTCATTTCTCTTGTTGCTTATGCTTCATCTCTCGCCACGTGCCACTCTTTTTCTCCTTCGATGGCTTTTCTTTCTTTTTGATGACCCTCTGTAGCAATCTGGGAAACTTCATAGCACCTGATGTGCCATAACTGTGTGTGAATTCAGCAAACAGCCAACCCTTAGTAATAGTTCAGAGAAGCTTTCTGGACAAGGAAAACGGCATAATTTTGTCAGCGCTTTGCTCACCTGCCAGCCTCCCTTCCTACATTCCTTCCTCCCTTCCTTCCATTTTCTTTCTTTCAGGATCTTAGAATAATCCGTTTCTGAACTCAGTGTGGCTATTGGGTTGCATTAAAGTTACGGAAATGATGAATTCATGAATGTGTTTTAAAATGTCTGCATGGTCCGCTGTCAAAATTGAACAGGTTGAACGTTCATTTCACAGAATGTGACTAGATTTTGGGGTCAAAACTAAGTTATATACCTTTGTGCTCTTTATCAGAAATGGATTGTGAACTATGGTGACTTAATCAGGAAATTCCAATTTTGTCTTCTTTTTTCATCCTGTGAAGTCATTCTGCTAAACAAAATGATTATTGTAATTTTATTGGATGACTGTTTCCGTATTGACCTGAACTAGAGATTTTGACTAGTAATATGTTTTGACATCAAACTTCATTTTGTTTCTTCCTCTCTTAGATAAAGCCTCCACAATATCAAGGTAAGTTTTTTGGCTTTAGTTTTCATTGTCGTAAATTCTCGGTACTGGTGTTTGATGTGGGTATAATAGGACTAGGGATAAATATGGTGACTCCTGATGTCTAATTGACTTGTTAACTCCTGAAAATCGTTCTCTTTCCCATGTGGAGTCTAAGTGACAATGTGGAGGGTGTTGCCATCTCTTAGGAGACCAGGAGGAGGTATACCTCATGGGAGTAGAGAGAATAGGAAGAGTCATTTTGCAGAGACATGTTTAGGAGGCATGCGATGATAGGAGCCTGAGGTCTGGAGTGAGTACTTTGCCATGACCTGGCTCTTGGTGAAATGTCGAGATGAGAAAACACTCTTTGAGTCTAACAAGCAGGCTACACTTAGAGAAGGAGCCACATGTTGCCAGACAGAGCGTGTGTCACAAGAGAGGTTTAAAGCGTGGTTTTGAGTCTGAAGTGGAGGGAGCCTTTCCTGCCAGGGGAGAATGAGTGGAAAGGAACGGGTGCCAGTGGGGGTGATGTACTGTGTCGGGCCTCATGGATTGTGGTGATTCCGTGGTGCTGTCTGCTGACGGCCAGGGTGGCTGCCTGGCACATAGCAAACCCTCGAATGCTGGTGTTCGTCCCTGTGAGTGCAGCAGTGGGGGTGGTGAGAAGAGAGATCTCAGGGCACGAGAGCGCTCACATTGGGCCAATAGAAGAGAAGTTTGCACTTTGAGGTAAGATGAGAGAATTATGATTTTTTAGAAGATTCTGTTTATTCACTTGACAGAGAGGGCACAAGCAGACCGAGTGGCTGGCAGAGGGAGGGGGAGAAGCATGCACCCCACTGAGCCCAGACCCAGATGTGGGATCCCAGGACCCAGGGTGGAATCATGATCCGATGTGGGATCATGACCCAAGCTGAAGGCAGACACTTAAGCGACTGAGCCACGCAAGTACCCCGAGATGAGAGAATTAAGTGCCAGTTAGAGGAGTCTGTGTTCTCGACCTTCGATGTGTTATCCATCAGTGATAGGGCGCTTCATGAGTGTTGTTTTCCTGTCAGGGTAGAGGGTAACCTTCTCATGTTGGGATGAGAAAAGCTTGTGTCCCAGGGAGTGTGAGTTATCCAGGCCCTCCAGAGACTGTAATGTGGAGTTTGTACCCGAGTGTGTTTGATTCCAAAGATCTTGTCCTCCAGAGCCCCTGCCTAGGGTTCATGACAGGCAATCTGTGAGCAGCAGAAAGTCACTGAAGGCCTTGGAGGTGTCACTCAATTGCCACTTTGAGCTTTCCTTGTGTGGAATTCCAAGGAGGATCTGGAAACGGACATGGCGCTGAGCAGGAGCAAAGGATGGTTTTGTTCATTTTGGGTTGTTTGCAGGGACTTATTTTTGTACCTTAATCATTGGAGGAGAGAAATGTTAGTTGACAGGATGCTTGGTTTTTCTGTTAGGTATCTGGGGATGACATCAGCATTTGCAGTGATTGCATTTTCCAAGATTGGTGCTTCCGGATGGGAGTAAACTTAGAAGACATTTGAGGGCGTTTCTCTATTTTTGAAAAAAATTTCAGTAGGAATCTCCCCGAAATAGGTTGTCTTAGGTTTCCAATGCTGCTAAAACTTGCTTCCTTAGGGCACAATGGGAATGCTAACAAGTTAGTTACACCCAAGTGTCAGAGAATGTGTCTCTGGTGCTCATACACTGGGATTATTCAATGTCACTGGTTTTGCTAGTTATCTTTGAGATTCTTTTTTCTCCTTTTAGTAACCTTACAACAAATAAAGGAGAAGATCCATCGACTTAGAACAGAAAACAGGGAGCTTGCTCAGGAGATATCCCTTTGGGAGCTGAAGGTATCAGTGCCTTTTCAAATACTTTTTGTGATTTCATTTTGGTTACTTCCACCTCTTGTAGTTCATCCTATTGACCTATTTCATGTGATCCAGAAATGGTCCTGATTCAAGAGAAGTTTCACAAATGTAGAGCACTGCCTCTCTATTTTGAAAGGAGTCACACATGAGTAGATAGGTTTGTGTAACACGATGCTATTTTGGAATTCTGTTTCCTTCTTCATATGTTTTATAGATCCAGGAAGGCAAGAAACACCTTGCAGAAACCAAGAGTGAACATAAGTTTCTCTCTGAGGAAGTGCTTCAATGGAAGGTAAGAATCCCTTCTTTGCCTGAATTGTGTCCTACCAACAGAAATCAAAGTAATGAATTATCATCATTATCATGATTATTATTATTTTAAACATTGCTTGATTGACTGATTTGAGAGAGAGAGAAAGAGTGAGTGGTAGGGGACAGAAGGAGAGAGAGAATCCCAAGCTGACTCCATGCTGAGTGTGTATCCTGATGCAGGGGTCAATCCCATAACCCTGAGATCAGGCCTTGAGCCAAAACGAAAGCAGGAGTCAGACACTCCACCGACTGTGCCACCCGGATGCCACCCAGGTGCCCCAAGGAATGGATTATTATTACTCATTCAAAATGTTTTGTTGAAGGAGAACATCAAAAAGGTTGAGGAAGTTCATGAAAATTTAAATGACACCCTTCGTCGGGCACGGGCTCACTTGCAAATTGAGAGAGAGAAGAAGGTCAAGAATCAGGGTGTGGTAAGAGCTGGCTGTTGAGTTTTAGCTTAATGTGGCTCCGGCAGGCTTTTGGTTCACTGGGTGAGGTGAGTGCAGCATCCTCGCTTGCTGTTTAGCACAGTAGAGAGTGGGCATCTGGGAACTGAAACTCCTATGGAGCAGTGAGCTGGGATTTCACTTAGAACCACCATGATGAGGTTTGCTCTTATAAGGACTAGGAAGTATGGTTGATTTCACAGCGAGGTAATGATCACATCATTCAGCCCTGCCCTCCAAGATATGTAGCAGATCCCCACAAGATACTTGAGCGATGAAGGGTGATGGCTGGCCCGACTGTACAGTCCCTTCCTCTCTTAATGCCAAACGGAGCATTTTCAATGTGAATAGGGGAAGACGTGTATATATGTATGTATGTGGATATATATATGAATGAAAGCCACTAAGAAAGTCATTTGTGAGTTCTTTGACTTGAACTCTTTTCCACTTTGCTTACTTTCTCCTTCTTCTATTATGCCTTAAGGGCTTTCTTTGTTGCACTGCATGATCCTGTCCTGTTAGGCGCCCTCACGTTGTTGTGTGATCATGATTTCCTGAATGTCTTTTCTCATATCTGTCTTAAAGGCCCAGGATGCATCCGAGGATGGAGAGCAGAGAGCCTTTAGGGCCAAAAAACGAGAACTGCAGGGTATGTTATTTTGGGGGAAGAAATCCCCATATGGTGGCAATGAGTTTGCATTGGGAAGGGAAAGAATGCCTTCCTGCCTTCAAGGTCTTGCCCTTCTCCTTTCCCTATCAAACCGAAGTTCTCAGGTCATGTGCACATACACACACAAAAGAAAACTCATCCTTTCCAGAATATCAACGATGGATGGAAGACCATTGCAATGCCCTGAGTTCTTTGAAAACCACTCAAGAAGCCGAATTGAAACTCCTGAGGAGGAAAGTGGGTATCGTGGTGGATTTCTCTGAACAGAGACGAGTGGCTGCCGAAGAGTAAGCTATTCTTGTGTGAATTGCCACAGATACTATTGTATGAATTTCTGTGACGGCCAGTCTAGATAATTGTATTTCTTTTAGAATTGGCTCTAGAGTGTTTTTGCCAAATGCATTCTGTAGGATAGTGCCTGCCCTTCCTGCCTTGATGTGTGTGACCTGCATTTCCCTGTGTGTTCTAACTGCTTGTCACGCTTGTTGTGTGACTCCTTGGAGTAGAAGAGGGAAGGTACCATCATTAAAAACTTTGATACCTGGATCCCCTCTGGGTCTGTCTGCATTGTCCTTTTGGTTTCCGTGTCATCCCATGTTCTTATTAGCCCTGAATTCAGTCACTTTTGGTTCAGTACGAGACTTGGGTCAATAATGTGGATAGAAAAATGGAATTGTCCTGCTGCAGAGACACTGGGAGTTTCTTTGTGGAAAGTGGGTTGGGGCTCCAGCAGTCCTGGATCCCTTCATCCAGTGTACGACTGACATCACTCACTGTAGCCCAGTCCCTAAGAAGGCCAGGGTATTTCCCATCCAGCTGATTTTTTTAGGTGGAACTCTCCTGGGTCCCAGCCAAAGCCTGCGGTTTCACTAGCGCTCACCTTTGCTGGCTGACCCTGAACTTGACTCGTTTCCTTCTAAGCCCATGCCCATAAAGTTGTTCAGCTTCTTTCCAGTTCACTTGCCTGTTCCAGAATGTATTGATGTGTGCTGGCGAGATTGGCTCCCACTGCCAGGCTGGCCTTCTCCTAGGCTTCCTTCTTCTCCATCTGGTTCTCGTGTTTCTTCATGTACTCTTTAGAAATTGGGTGCATTCACTCACGAGTTTGCTCTTTTGTCCAGTGTTTCCTTGATTTTCTCAGGAGGAGATCAGGACCTTCGAGTCCCTCATTCACGTTGAAAAGCAAAACTGTTCCCTGTCTTCGCTGGACACTCAGCTTTGTGTTATTCCTTCCCACAGCGGGGGTGGGGCCTGCTCTGTGTCATTGGCATCCTGGTTCTGTTCATTGGAAATTTCTTTTGGGGGTGGGTACAGTGTCCTGACCACCTTTCTGTCTTCTACACTTTACAACTGAGCCACTCCATTACAGCCGCTCCAGAAAGCATTTGCTGAAGGATTGCCTGAGAGACCAGAAGCAAATGCATGTGTCTTTCTCTGTCTGGAGCTTTTGACTCCGTTTCTAAGAGTCTTTTTGCATGTGATCTTGAGTAAATCAGGTGTCCTGTTGAAACCCTTTCAATCAACACGATGAACAAAAGAGTCTGAGGGCAACACAGCAAACCAGCCTTTCTAAGCATCGCACGTTGCTGCCTTCACTATCAGTGAACTCAGTCTTGTTCAAGTCGGTTGACTCCATGCAGTTGATAGTTTTCCATCTGAAATCTGTTGCGTGGAGAGAACACACTGACTATGTGACAGTTCACAGCCTTTTACACTTGAGGACATATTGCCGGCACTAAGATTGGCCTCTTCAAAGGAGGAGGCGGGGGTTGTAGTTGTAGACCCAGAGATGTCTGGGAGTGAGTTGCCATGCTGATGAAGCCATATTCTGGAAGGCTTCCTTTCGGGTTCATTGTGTCAGGCACAGCCTTGGTCTGAGGATCAGGGCTCCCCGTGGAGGTGTACGACTAACGATGGTCCCCCGCCTCATCCTATAGTTGGTCAGGCTTGGTTTTTCACTTTGAACTGAAAGGAGCCTTCACCGTCTCCGACAAAAGACCAACTCTGAGAGGACACAAACTGCAATGTTACTTGAGGACTTGATAATGAAGTAGAGAAGTGTAAAGACAGCTCAGATTGCAACGACTTGGCAGCATCTGGAGTTTGATTTTTCTTGAACCCTAAATGGGACCTTCAGTTCATTTCCCTCCTTGTGTTGTCAGTCTGTGCATTTATGAGGGACACTGGAATCTAGGCCATCCAGTGTGCTGGGAGGAATGACGGTAGAACTTCTGGACCTTGGCTACTGGACCATGTCTATACCTTTCCTGTCTTAGGAAGGTCGCAAAGACCCGCCGTGACCTGGAGGCAACAGAGAGTCAGCTGTCAGCTGCCGTGGAAAATCTGAAAGGAATCAAAGAAGAAACGGACAAGTACAAGTGAGTTCAGACACTAAATATTAGCGGCTCCTGACATCCCTGTTCACTTCGTATTTTTCACTTTTCTTCATTGTTTAGACTCAATTCCCATGTAATAGAAACAAAAATTCAGAGGCATATCCAGAGAGAATTACCAGACACAAAAAGTGAAGCTCTAGAAAGAACAAAACCATTTCATTACTAAACATGTCCTGATCCCCAGCGCTGGCCTGATTCTGTGGAAACTTCTTCCATGCCATCGTCCCTGGGGGTGGTGTCAGTTGTCCTAATCTTGAGGAAAGCAGTTTGTCGTAGGATGAATCCTACCCATAAACCCGGTAGTGCCATCTGATGGCGCTGGTCTTTGCAACCCTGGGAACCATGGCGAGGATAGAAGTTTCCCAGCACACTTGATGGCACACTTGTCATGTGATAAATTAGGGAAAGATTGAAAATGGGTAAGGAAATTATGTCAACTCTGAACCCTGCAGGGGAAGAAAAACGATTACGGAAAAGAGGTAGCAATAGCTTTGATCCTACTGTGCATTATAACCATGTGAAAAGTGTTTCCTGTGTCAGGATCAATTGTATGAGGGGACAGATAAGAGGAGAATGGCCACGTGGGCAGATGATTTAAAATCACAGCCAATATTGGGTGTTATCTGACGAAAGCAATTATAACTCACAGGCGAGAAGTCGGAGCGTTGCAAGATCAGCTGCGGGAGGCAGAGCTCACCTTCAAACACAAGGTAACCTGAGTTGTGCCCCAACATCCTGGCCCCTTCGCGCCTCCTGCAGGTGATGGAAGTGGCCCTTAGATCCCTGAACATGGGCTCTTGGTGTGTTGACTTTTTCAGATCGCAGCTCATGAGAGAAGTGCTCTAGATAACTGGGTAAGTGTTTTCTTTTTCCTCCTCTTCGTTTGGGGCACAGTCCGGCAGAGCTGAAGGCGGATGTGTTTTTCTCCCCCAGACTAAGGCTCGGGTTTGGGAGAGGAAGATAGTGCAGCAGAGCAGGGAGAACGCCTACGTGAGACACAGGTGTGCGAGTTTGACGTGCCCTTTTCTGGGTGTCTTGAGGGGTCAAGGCTAAGCTGTTTAGTGTCTAGTAGAGGACATGGTGTTGTAATTCTTCTAGACGTCCACTCTTTTTCTGTATTCAAGATTGCACATGATGAGGAGAGGGACGCTGCCTGAGGGATCCATGAGGCAGGAACCGATGCCGGGAAGACCTGAGACACAGAACCGTGTGCGGAGAGGTAGGGAGCGTGCTGTGAAATGCAGCAGCCTGATCTCTGCTGGGAAAGCACATGATGTCCTTCCCGTTCCTGTGGGTAAACACTGTGTGTCCTGGAGAGAATCACGAGCACTCCCTAAGGACAGCAGGTCGTCTGAAGGGGTGACAGGAGGGTGCTTTCCTCAGGTGCCCACCGGCAGCAGGGCACCTGTCCCTGTGACAGGTGGAGCTCATGCCCCTCCCCTGACTGCAGACCCTCCCACCCCCTCTACCACCCACCTACTGCAGAGCTGAGCCTGGAGGAGTTGTGAGCCCGAGCTCCCTTCCCACTTTGACGCAACGGTGAAGACTTTTTGGAAAAAAACAAAAATTGAGAAAAATGGCATTTATTTACTCTTTATGGAGGTTCCTTGATTTTTGTTTTATTTGTCATCGACAGTAATCTATTAATCCGTGAAAGTCATGCATTTTACTCCTCTAATGTTATCGGTATAAAGCCACAGCTTTACTTCTCAATCTGCCTATTTTTACTTTGCTCCTGACTGTACGATTAGTCTACTCCAATTCTTCTCTTAAATATTTACGTAATAGCCAGTCACACATGCTAGGCCTCATCTATAGACTGAAGGATTGAACCGTCAACTGGCGGCCTGAGAAAAGAATGCATGCCGTTCATGTTGAGGGTTTCTCCATTTTTAGCTGGTTGAGCCCAGAGCAGTCTACTGCCGTTCCCTTAGCTATGAAAACACCTGAAGCAAGCTGGGCGATGGTGGTCCCATCCTCGAGGGGGAGAGGCAGAGGTCTCCCCCTTGTCCTCAGGGGTCAGCAGAGACATTTGAGAAATGCTGTGTGTCTGAGAAGGGACCCAAGAGTGGGACAGAGGGGAACGTGTTAGGGGCGGGTTTGGAGGGTGGGTTTGAATTCTGCACAGTCGGTGCTGGTCTGAATCCACCTCCATCTGTTCTAGGGCTTTGGTCTGATGCTGAAACTGGTGGGTCTCCCATGGGGAACAGGGGCACCGAGCCTCCTAGAGACCCAGGGATGAGCAAGGTAACTACTGTGGCCTCTATCAGGTGTTCTGGAAACTTCTCCCTTTCTGAGCAGCACCCTGTCCTGGCCTTGTGTCTGTTGGGTGGGTTAGGGTTTGTCTGTGGTGTCGTTCACCTTTCAAAATACAAGCAGTTCACCCAGGGGCTGACAGGCTTCTCCATTACAGATCCTCACCTTCGGTGGCACCTCCTGAAGCCACAGGTGCTTAGAGGTGAAGGATGGCAGGGCGCTCACTGTGTGTGTGTGTGTGTGTGTGTGTGTGTGTGTGTGTGTGTATGTGAGTCGACCCCTGCCCACCCACAGTGCCCGGGCGGGGACTTAGCTCGAGGAGGATGACACGTCACTCCACAGTGAAGTCTCTGGCCGGCCTGACTGCCAGTCAGTAGGTTACGATCAGGTGCGATTGGTGTAGTGTTCATGTTGGGGTTAGATGATTTACCTGGGACAAGGTCTGTGGTAATCCTCACAACTGGAAACTAGGGGAAACTCTCTCTCCATTTTATATTGCCTGTTTTGCAGTTTGGCATGTTCTTAGATAGGGCAAGTTTCGTAAGTCATCCCTGTTTGACTTCTGCTGGTAAAAATGCTGTACAGAATCCCTCTACTTGTACCCTTTCGACGACTGTTGTGAATTTCCAAAGCTGTTGGGTGTACTGGCACACACCATCTGAAGGGGGGATGTCGGTGATTAGCTGCATGACCCGGGCCTCACAAGCCCTTCAGTTGGGCTTCTAGGAGCAGGTCTTTTTGGTCTTATGTCACTGTGAGAGCTGGTTTCTTCTCTCATCACACGTTCTGGAGTTGTCCATGAGAAAACATAAACATTTTTGTGAATTCTGTTATTTAGCCTTCCCATCTTAATTTCCCACTGGACAAAATTGCTCTGGAACTCAGTGTGCGGAAAATTCCGAAGACTGTGTTTTAAGATAAACACAGCCGCTGCACGTAAATAAGGGCCATTGGTATCATGTTCCTCTGGGAAAACCCTTTTCCAGGTCCACTATCAGACCACAGGCCCCTAATTCCTCAAGGGTCTTTGTGGCCTGGACAGAAACTGCAGAGAGTAGAAGACCGCTTTGTCAGGAAGTGAGGCAGGTGGGGACAGTCAGGGGCTTTGCGGGCAAGGGATTCACCTCGAGTGGCTCAGATTCCTTGTGGAGAAAGGGCATTCAGTTTCACCACATTCTGCCTATTCTTTTTTTTTTTTTAAATATTAATTTGACAGAGAGAGACAGAGCGAGGAGGGAACACAAGCAGGGGGAGTGGGAGAGGGAGAAGCAGGCTGCCCGCTGAGCAGGGAGCCCGATGCGGGGCTCGATCCCAGGACCCTGGGACCATGACCTGAGCCGAAGGCAGACGCTTAACCAACTGAGCCACCCAGGCGCCCCACATTCTGTCTATTCTTAACAAACCCAAATCTTCTGCGGTGGTTGAAGAGGAACGATGAAGTGTTGTCCACGATGTCAATGCCTCCGTGTCTGGAGTGTGGGCTGCTTTACTCGTTTCCAGTGATCCCTTTTCACCCTTTAAGACACTACTTCTTGGTAGTGAACGTTGGCAGACATGGGTAGTGATGTTTGGTGACAGTAGGTTATTCCTGTAACATCCATTCTCCTTCCTCACCCCATCCCCCTTATTATAGTAGGCAGCTATTGGGAGGGATAAAGTTGTCTAGCACGATGTGGCTCTCCTGGAACATGGTATTGGAGAAGGAGCAGGATGCTGAGAGCTCTCTTGGGTTTCAGCTCTTGGTGTTGCAACTTTTGTGTGTCTTGCCCAAATATTTTCTCCTCTGTTCTGCAGGTCGGTACAGATGTGAGAGGGTTTCCTCATGCCCCAAGGCCCCCCCATATGCCCTACCACATGGGGCAGGGTTTACCAGGCTTCACTGGCTATGGGCCACCTCCACCTCCTCCACATGGGTGGACATGGGGGCCTCAAGCACAGCTCGTTCCTGCTACACATGGTAAGATGATCTGAATTGGATGACCTGAATCGTAAAGCCTATTCATAGTTTAAGTACTTCAGTTGGTGGGGAAGATGTAGAGGAGGTACCAGAAGGCTTTGCAATGCAAGGATCGACCTGAGTGAGGACATAGTAGCATTCCTCACCTTTCTGTGGACATCCATTTCATGGACTGTCTTGTTTCACCCTACAGAAATGGGCAGCAGGTGTCCGCCATCGAGAAGAAAAGTGACAGTTTGCAAAAGACAGACATAAAAGCTTTGCCCATGGGCACTGCCCAGACACAATGTTTTGGGCCCTGGGATGGATGAAGCACAACCTCAAGTCACTGTGACTTGTGGAGGCCCCAGTTGTCCAGTGTTATTCATTAGCTCTGAAAACATCTGTCACTGGGTGGACTGATCACATCCTCAGGTGTGGGGGACTTGTGTCTCCTTTGTCCACAGGGGTGAGAGGAGACCTGTGAGAAACGCTCTGAATCTGGAAGGGATGTGGGAGTGGGAGAGAGTGGAACAGGGTGGGGCAGGTGTAGAGGGTTGGCTTCCATCCTGCATGGTCAAGGCCAGTCTGAATCCACCTCCGTCCCTTGTAGGGCTTCGGCCGTATTCAGAAACCTGTGGCACTCAAGGGGACAACAGCGGCACCCCGCCCAAGAAGGTCCCACAGAAGGACCAGGTAAATACTGTGTCTTTCCTCAATTGTAACCATTTCTGGAATCCTGTTCCTGTCTGGGCAGCACCCTGTCCTGACCTGTGTCTATTGGGTATGTCCTGGGATCTGTGTGTGGTGTCATTGACCTTTCAATATGCCAAGTCTTCATTCGGAGCCTACAGACTTCTCTGTTTCCAAATCATCACCTTCCGCGGGGCGTCCTGAAGCTCCAGGTGCTTAGAAATGAAGGAGAGCAGGACCCTGCCCTTGTGTGTGTGTGTGTGTGTCTGCATGTGTGTGTGTGTGTGTGTAAACTCCGGAGGAGAGCAATATGTCACTCCACACTGAAGTCGGCCAGTCCCGCTGACTCCTTGCAGTTTGCTTTCCCGCGAGAGCGGTAGTGGTGTTGGTTTTCGGGTCAGGAGACTAAGCTGGGAGAATGTCTGCGGTAATCCTCACAGCTGGAAACGGGAAAAGCCATGCCCTGCCTCACACTTTGTGCCACGTGTTTTGGGCAGCTGTGAGTGTTGGTGGAGAAGGTGAGCTGCGACCTCACATGCGTTCCATCTGTGTGAGTGAAGACGCGACCCGGAATCCCTCCAGTTGCACCCTGGGTGAGATGAAGGTGAACTCTGCCAGGGGCCAGGTGTGTGGTAGAAAACGCCCCCCGGAGCACAGCCGTGAAGAGGGAATCCCGGTGACTCCCTGCAGGGCCCACGGCTCACACACGTTTCAGTCGTGCTCCCGTGAGCGGGTTCTGATGCGCTTTGGTGGCTGTGCCAACTGATAGCGTCTCTCCTGATCCATCCTGGGAGGGTGACGCCTGCTCTCCAGACACATTGGTTTGCATCCGGGGATGCAGAATCGGCCCCTCAGTGGTTCTCGGCACCAAGGACTACGACTACGCATTTGCTCTGTGCCTGAGCTGAGGAGCATCGGAATGCCGGTGACGCAGATCCACAGAGCTGGGTCTCACGAACTCCTCGGGATCGTGTTCTTCTCAGCACTTTTCCCGGTCCGCTGCAGGACTCCAGAAACTCCTGTCTCCTGAGCGGTGTCTGTGGCCATGGACAGCACTTGGGAGAGTAGAAGAAGACCCCTTTGTCAGGGAGGGAAGCGGAGCAGGGTCAGGCGGGTGCTGGTGGGAAGCAGTTGGACCCACGAGGGGCTGTGATTCCACGTGTGGACACTGGGCTTCTCCGGACTTCTCAGCGTGTTTTTGTTCTCACTGAGTCACATGGCAAGCCTCTGGGGCCACACTGGACGAGGGGATCAGAGTGGGCCTGGACGCAGATGCCTGCCTGTCTGGCATATGCTGCTTATGGGCCGTTTCTTGTGGCCTCTGGTCACCTGGTAGGAGAAGATGACTTGACGTCCCACCTTCTCAGACATGGATGGTGATGTGTGGGGACACTACGTTCTTTCCTTCCTTGGTCCCTGAGTGTGTGGTGGCACCAAGAGGGGGACTAGGGTTTAGTGGCACTGGTGTCTGCTCCCTGGAAGCTCAGGGTGAAGAGAGGGCCAGGTGCTGACCCCTGCTTCTTTGGGTTTCAGGTTGGTGGGGGTTCTGCTTCTGTCTGTCATAGCAACATTCCTTTGGTTTCTGTTCTGCAGAACCCTGTGGATGCAAGAGGACCCCCTCCTGTACCCGGCCCACTGGGTCCACCGTACCCCACGGATCCCCCTTCATCACCATCCTGGGGCCCTGGGGCACACCTCCCTCCACCCACCCAGTGGTCTCTGCGTCCTTACCCTGCACCCGAACCTACAGCACAGGGTGGGATGATATGAATCGTATGAATTGACTTACAATGTGTATTGTCTTCTTTCTTATTGAGTTGGTGGGGCAAAGGCTGAGTTTCCGCTGAGGCCTTGACATTGCGAGGGGAAAACCGCCTGGGGGCGCTGTAACATCCTGAGGTTTCTCAGGACATACAGGTGTTGTGCTTGGCTATTTGCACACACTGAGCGGGGCGGGGGGGGGGGGGGGGAGGTGCCGTCGTTGGGAAGGAAGCGTCTCTATCGCACAATGGCGGACATATATTTCTTACCGTCGGGCACGTCCAGAGTCCACAGTTGTTGTTCTGGGTGGGATGAAACACACCTCTCACTTTTTTTCAGCGTGTTGAGTTTGAGCTCTCATTTCCTTAGTTATAGAAACACCTGAAGCAGGGCTATGGTCCCTTGATTAATCATCAGGGTAGGGGTCTGTCCCTTGTCCTCGGCAGTCAGTGGATACTTGTGGGAAAGCCTCTTGTCCGGTAAGGGAGGTGAGAATGAGAAACAGTGGCAGATGCTGGAGGCAGGTGTAGACGGTTTGTTGGAATGTTGCTCAGTCACTTCCAGTGGGATGGTCTTCCGTCTTTTCTCTGACGTGGGTCAGATGCAGACGCTGGGGCATCCTCCATAAGGAAGAGCAGTCCTGCATGCAGGCCTCTCATGTTATGGGAGAGTGAATGTTGCTAAGGACAGGATCACTTTCTTCAGGTTGCTCAGGAGACGCCTTTGATGGACTTTGTCTTTCACTCACACTGAGGTGGTCGGCAGGGCCCTTTGTGGTGAAGGAGAGCCGCTCTTCTCCAAAAGCTGGGCACAGCAGGTATGCGCATGCACACTGTACAGAGACCATATTCTGTGCTCTGGGAGGGATGAGGAGGGAATTTCAGGTGTCTGAGAGCAGCGAGGGACACACTCATTAAACGACATAGATGTTGTGTTCCGTATAAGGGAAGCACCAGCGATGCATCTGAAGGACAAGAGAGGGAGCCATGAGTCACTAGAAACAGGAGGCTGTGGATGAGAAGGATGGAGGTGCTCAGGGGAGTGGATGGGCCTCTCTCGGGTAGAGCGGAGGCCGTTCCTGCAGGCCAGCAGCTTGAGCAGTGAGTGTGAGGACACCGTGAGATCCACACCGGGCTGCTGCCTGTGTCCGTCACACAGCGTGGATAATGCAGTTATTTGTATCAGAACGTCATTGTTGCCATAAAGCTGTTCGTTCCTAATCTATAAGGATTGTTTCCTCTGAATTTCTGAAGGTTCTGAACTGGGTGAAAGAATATGGTGGAGACTTGGGAAATTGAACTTGGTTCCTTTGGGGATTCTTGTCTGCCTGAGTTTGTGGGCCCCAGTGAGAAAAAGTGAAGACGGGACCAAGATCAGCAGAGTGGCTGCCTTGGCCTTCAGCCCGAGTCAGACTCTTGGTGGGGAATTCAGAATTGACCAGGAGCCACCCTCGCTGGATCCCTGTCACTACGCCTCTGCCTCTGAGTCACCGCTCTGCCTGCACTTTGCATCTCCCTGAACTTTGGTCACAGTATCCTGCGGATTTACCTGTGTTCCTGCCCGAATGCCAGCTCTCCGTGGGGCCTACTCAGAGCCTCAGCTTTGTTATCTGTGAAAGGGGAGCCTGTCGGATTCTGAGGTCATTAGAAGAATAGGAGTTGAAGTACATAAAGAATCTGCAGGGGCCCCTGGGTGGCTCAGTCGATTAAGCATCGGACTCTTGATTTCTGCTCAGGTCATGATCTCAGGGTTCTGTGATCGAGCCCCAAGTCAGGCTCGGCGTTGAGTGTAGAGCCTATCTAGGAATTTCTCTCCTCCCCACTCCCCACCCCCCGCCGCCTTTCCAGCACAAATTTGCCCTTTTTTGGTCTCTGTCTCTCTATCTCAAAAAAAGAGAAAGAATATGCAAAATATCTGGGCTGTTGGCCACTCCCCCTTCTCACTGTTTACATGAAAATAGCTCCATCAGATGATCATCAAAAGATGTTCATTTAAGTCCACAACATTACACTGAGAGTATAACACCTCAGCCCAGAGATTGGCATCCTCATTTCAAAAATAAGGCAAAGACCCCCTTTTTTTTTCTATTAAATTTTAGGTCCTAGCCGAGAATGAAGTAAAAGATCATTCTGAGAACATGTCCATGCAGAGATTTATATCTGAGATGTGAAGACAATTATTTTCTATTACATACAGACTCACGGAAGCAGCCACACACTCAGGTGTTCATTCAAGGCCTCAGATATACCAGAGGAAGCAAATGCATTTAGGAAAACATAAGGTCACAGTGTACTAACCCAAATCTATCTGCCTTACAGGACAGTACATTTGATATTTGAAGACGTCCCTGAGCAGTAACAACCAGGCTGTGTGTGCATATATTTAGAAAATTGTCAGATCAGCCTAATGTCCTGAGTGTTGTCCCTGCCCATCCTGTCCCCTGTGCTCTGTCTCTCCTGGGATCCCCCAAATAAACCTTTCACGGCTCTGTCTCTGTGTCAGCGTCTGCCATCAGGAGGCCCTGCAGTCGCTCCCCTTCCAGTGCACAGTGTGAGGCCCGTACACACAGAAAACAAACCGGCAGCAATGGTGGTGATGGAGGAGAGTAGCAAGATTCCCCTTTGTGGTATCTTCACTGCAAGGGGCGTAAGAAATCCTTCTGGGGAGGCGGACACAACATGTATTTAAGTCTGTTGGTGGTTGTATTAACTCTGGTGCTAGATACTCTCGAGCACATGGCGCCTGCTCGTTTAGGGGGTGTGTGGTGATCAGCAGGACAGGTGTCTGTCCCCAGGCAGTGGTCTGTTGTGATGGTGAGGAATGAATGAAGCATCCCTAGTGGCCCTGGGAGACCGGTGAGGAGGCCCTGCATTAATCCAGATTGTGTGCACTGGTTTCACCTCACCAGCTGCCCCCCAACAGCAGGTGGGCTCTGAGCGGGGCTGATGGTGACAGTTTTCTTGGTAAGACCCACGATGCCCCATAATCCTCCCCCAGTTTCCTTGTTGAGGGATGGGCAGGGCAGAGGCCAATGACAGGGGACCCATTCCTCCCTTACCACACAGGAGGAGTTGGGTGTATGCTTCTGTCACTGTTTAGGTCCTGTACTCCAATCCATTCTGCACCAGAACTCCTGGGTCTTGCAAAGCCCTCCTTCTTCCCGGCTTGTGGAAGCAGCCATCCCCCAGTAGCTTTGGGGTCGTGGCTGGGCCACCGAGGTGTCCAGGTCTGTCTGTCCACATGCTTCCCAGGAGTGGCTGGGAAGTGCACTGCTGTGGTCAAGGTCAGCCTGAGCAGCCTTTGAAAATGGGATTGCCATGCCCTGTGAGCAGGGTCTGGGCCGAATGATGGCAGGAGAGAGGGGGAGACAGGAGAGGTGGTTCCCTGTGGTCTTGGACAGGGCTGCACAGAGCAGAAGGCCCGAGGGCCTGGGGAGAGAGGGAAAGAGACTGTCAGGGAGAGAGACGCTGAGTGAGTGGTGGGGGGATTGGGCAAGTCCTAGAAAGCGAGAGGAACCAAGAGAGAGACACAGGGTAGAGAGAAGCAGAGACGAAGAGGAATTTCAAGGATGACAAGAGGTTGCTGGTCTAGGTGTATGGAAGTGGACCATGGACCAGGGTGGAGGAGGTCGATGTAGGTGCTTTGAGCATTGGGACCAGAGAAGGTGGGAAAGCCGGTGATCAGATTTCCCTGAGCCCAAAGCTCCAACCTTCCTAGGGCTGAGCTTTGCAGAGGCCGTTTCACTTGGGAAGATGGGCACACCCCCTTTTGCATGGGGTTGTGGGGCCGAGCCTCAGGATCTGTCATGGAGAGAGATGGCTTGGCTGGACCTGAGCATGCTCTGTGCCTGCAGCTGAGGGGCCCTGGCTTTGAGCATTGTAGGGATTCCCAGTGCGGCCAGCAGAGGGCGCGCGCGCACCTCCACCGGGAGGGGGCGGTGTCCCCGCGCGCGCAGCAACTGCCTGCTGTCAGAAGACGTCATGGCGTTATCTGAGCCAGGGTAGCTCAGGGCAGGAGAGGTTGCTGCTGCCCCCTGAGGACCCACTAGCCCTCCGAGAGCCAGAGCTGCGTTTACCAGCAAGTTCTGCCGCCGCCCTGGGGAGAACCTGGGGCCTTTGCAGCAACTTGGTGCCTCCTGAGGAGCGACGGAGAAGCAGCCTTGTTGGCTGAGTGCTGAGGAGGGGGCTCTGGGCGGCTTCCCAGGACCTGCTGGTAGGTGAGCAGCACAGTCGCTTGCATTTTGGGGGCTGTTCCCCTGGTTTGGTCCTTATGTTCCCTGAGGGTATTTGAACCAGAGGTATTTTCCTCAGGGGTCCGTGGATTGAGGGGTCCCGCGACGCCACGTCAGAGATGCTGTGGTGGTTTTGTTACACATGCAGGCTTGTTTCTGGGGAGAAATCCTGACTCCAATGAAGAGGAAGGGGAGCAGCATTTAGTTGGGAGGTGAACACACTAACTGCTGACTCTCAGGACCTTCTAGAAGAATGAGCTGGGATCCCACTGTCTGATTTCTGCTGGAACCGACCAGAGCCCCAGGTAAAAACAAAGTCCCGTCCAGTGTGTAACCTTAAAGGGAGAAACTCTCAGGGAATTATCAGCCACTGTCGGGTTTCTTTGGGAGGAAAGAGACTTGAATGTAGGACAGAGAAGCTGTGATGAAACCTCAGGCACACTGGGGACTATCAGAGAGGCTCACTGTTTTCAGGAGGAAAGGGGGCAATTTGGAAGGCTGTTAAGGACCAAAGGTCCATTGGCGGCATCTGGTAGTTCCAAGTGTTGTAGCTTCTCATGGGTGAGTCCTGTTGGAGGAGGTGGGGGGGGCATAGAGAGATGAGAATCGAGTTCTGCTGGCTGGAATAGGGGCGTATCCGTGTGCGCGGTCAAGTCCATGTCTTCCTGTTGGGTCCCCACTGGATCTGGAGTGGTAGTGTGTAAGGGCTTCCCCTGCCCAAACCTCCTGCCTGTGTTTTGTGACGTTTCCCGTTATGAGTTTTCAAAATGACGCTTTTTAAAAAATTTTATTATGTTATGTTAGTCGCCATACAGTACGTTAGTTTTTGATGTAGTGTTCCACGATTCATTGTATTTGTGTAACACCCTTCCTGCTTCTGATCAAGATTTGCTTTGATGAGCAAAATACATCAGAGAAAGATAAATACTGTATGATTTTACTCATCTGTGGAGTTTCTAAAGAAAAAAAAAACAAATGAGCAAAGAGAAGAAAAAAGAGTCAAAGCAAGAAACACTCTTAAGTATAGAGAACAAGCTGTTGTTACCGAGGGGAGGTGTTTGGGGGAATGGGTTGAATAGGTGATAGGGATTAGGTCATGCACTTGTGATGAGCACCAGGTGTTGCCTGGAAGTGTTGAAGCGCTAGATTGTACACCTGAAATGACTATCATAGTGTATGTGGACTAATTGTACATAAAAACTTTAAAAAAGTTTCCTTGGGAGAATTTCTTTTTCTTTTTAGGATTTTATTTATTTGTATGTATGTATGAGAGAGAGAGAGAGAGACAGAGAGGCAGAGGGAGAAACAGGCCCCCGCTGAGCAAGGATCCCAATGTGGGACTCAATCCCAGGACTCTGGGACCATGACCTGAGCCAAAGGCAGACGCTTAATCGACTGAGCCGCCCAGGTGTCCCCGGAAGGCTTCCTGATCAACAGTCAAGTTCTTTGTATTTAGTGGTTTTGTGTTTGAGTGCCAGCAAAGCTTTTTCAGATCGGCATGTCTCACGTTGGAGGGAATGTGCATCGCGGTTGGAAACTACTCAAGTGACACTTGAGGAACAGGGAGGGTTAGATGGGAGAAACTCTCACGAACTTCCCATGTGAAGTCTGTATCTGCTCAAGATTGAGACCAGTGAGCCAGCATCACTTCATTGGAGACAGTGTTTCTACAGAGGATTGAGAGACAGCAAGTACAGAATCCAAAACAAGATGACAATTCCAAACCATAGGTTGGTTTTAATCCAGGACCCTAGGTCTGAAAGGAGCCAACTGAAAATATTTATTGGCACTTGTTTGGACTGAAGGCAAACCCGGAGTCCTGTATGCCTCCTGGAAGTGTCCTCCCCCAGTGGCTAGGAACAAAAGAGACCAATACTGCAGGAATGCACTGAATGAAATCACTGAGCACATTAGGGAACCTAGAGTACACTGAAGAACATGAAGCAATAGTTAGAGAACTTGTTGCAAGAATAGGAATACTTCTGGGACATTTCAGAAACAGACTCTCTCCTGAGTCACTGTGGTTCAGGCAACGCGAGTGGCCTTGCCCATCTCCCCAGCTGCCGCTCCTCTCCCTGTTACCGTGTGTCCTCCGGAGCCCTCAGGGTTTTGAGGCGCACATCCATGGCAGCCCAGGGCCCAGGAGCTGATGAGAAACACAAAAGTGGAGGGTCGGCCGTTTGGTGCTCCACTTCTCTCCCAGTGCAAAACCCCTCCTCCACACACTTGCTTTCTCTTAGTGTTGTTGCTTCCCAGCGCGTCCAGGGACTCATCTCTGGATCCAGGGGCTTGAGGCTCCCACTCTGGCCATGGACAAAATGGTCTTCCTGGCTGTGGACTCCAACACTGGGGAGATGGACTGGCATGCCCGCAGGAAGAGGACAGTCATCTGTGGGGCCGACCCACCCGGCTCCCTTTCCCCATAAACACCCAGGACATGTGCACCATGTCTGAATAGCTGGAGACAGAAACAAAAACCCATGACTTTATGGGGCTAGAAATGAAATAGTCTCCTGAGGGAATCTGTAGAGTGGGAAAAGGGGGGAGGGGAAGCAGTCCACACTGAGAGAAGGTAGGGCTGTAGCAGAAGGTGGTTTGGCTTTATCAACGTCTGCGCTGTGGGTCCTGTGCTCTTTCACTTACCACTCCACTGCCTAAACCTCTTTGGCACAAGATCGCCATCCTCAGGGTTATGGGGGAAACATCCGTGGCACCCCTGTGGCACAGTGAGGGTATCAATTCACACCCTGACTTACGCCAGGAGACTTGAGACCATACGACCATTGCCACGACAGAGGCTCCAACCCTGATGATGCTGATTTGAGACTCTCTGGAAGAAAAAACGGAGAAATTGCCATTTGCAACGACGTGGATGGAACTGGAGGGTATTATGCTGAGCGAAATAAGTCAAACAGAGAAAGACATGTATCATATGACCTCACTGATATGAGGAATTCTTAATCTCAGGAAACAAACTGAGGGTTGCTGGAGTGGGGGGTGGGGTGGGAGGGATGGGGTGACTGGGTGATGGACACTGGGGAGGGTATGTGTTCTGGTAAGCGCTGTGAACTGTGCAAGACTGTTGAATCTCAGATCTGTACCTCTGAAACAAATAATGCAATATATGTTAAGAAAGAAAAAAAGAAGAAGAATGTAGCAGGAGGGGAAGAATGAAGGGGGGGAAATCGGAGGGGGAGAAGAACCATGAGAGACGATGGACTCTGAAAAACAAACTGAGGGTTCTAGAGGGGAGGGGGTTGGGAGGATGGGTTAGCCTGCTGATGGGTATTGAGGAGGGCACGTTCTGCATGGAGCACGGGGTGTTATGCACAAACAATGAATCATGGAACACTATATCTAAAACTAATGATGTAATGTATGGGGATTAACATAACAATAAAAAAAATTTAAAAAGAAAAAAAAAAAAGAAAAAACGGAGAAAGATGAACAGGGTAAAAAGACACTCCCTAACCCAACCATATATCAAGGACCAAACAAACCCAAGAAAAGGAGGAATGGAAGAAAGAAAACTGGATACAGGAAGAGGAACCCCCCAAATTAATTCAACATAGGTTCACAATTGGGCCCAATTGGAAATCCAAAATTTACAGGGGCGCCTGGGTGGTTCGGATGGTTAGGCGTCTGACTTCGGCTCCAGCCGTGATCCCAGAGTCCTGGGATTGAGCCCCATGAGAGGCTCCCTGCTTGGAGGGGAGTCAGTCGGCTTCTCCCTCTGCCTCTGCCTGCAGCTCCCCCTGGTTCCTGCTCTTTCACACTTGCTTGCTGTCTCTCTCTCAAATGAAGGAATAAACCTTAAAAAAAAAAAAAAAAAGAAAGAAAAGAAATCCAAAATTTACTAAGATAATGTATATGGCAAAAGATAAAAGGAGGTCAATTGGCTTTTGGCCCTCTAAAACATGGGTTCTGAATTAACTTTAATGTCTGCTAAGATGTACCAGTTGGGTAACCTTCATGGACTCAATACCAGGGCTCCAATTATCGTTATACCTAGTAAAATAACCATATTTTCTAGCTTCTGTATTTAATGCTTTGACATCAGGCCTTGCTGACTTTGGAGGGACTGTCCCTGGCAGGCTTACTTAATTCTTAGAAAAAGTCAACAACTTGCCTGTGAGCATACCTTTCACATCTAAACCAACCAGTACAGAACCCTTACCCCCCAACCACCTCCTCTTAAGAAGCTCTGGGCCACTATGCCCTGCCCTGATCACCCCAAGGGCAGGGACAGACTACTGCAGACACCACTATGCCCTGGAGCCCACTGAAATTATTCAAACTAGCCAGTCTTAAATGTGCTTATCCTGCCTCACCTGTCCCTTCCCATGGAAACCACAATAAAGGGTCTTGCCCACATTTTCCCTTCACTCCCTCTTTCTCCTGACCAATCCTGGTGCTTCCCCAGGTGGCCCTCCATGGCTCTCAGAACCTCCTTTCTTGGGATCTGTAAATCTACAAAACTTCTTCCATTGTGACAGCTACTTCTATATCTTCCTGACTTATCATACCTGATTAAAATAAATCCTGGTCCCCTTAAAACCTTGAGACCCCTAGGGGCACCTGGGTGGGTCAGTGGGCTATGCTTTCTGCTCAGGTCATGATCTCAGAGTCATAGGATCCAGCTCCATGTTAGGCTCCGTGCTCAGGGTGGAGTCAGCTTGGGATTCTCTCACTCGGCCCTTCCGTCCCCCCTCCCCCCCCACTGGGCTCGTGCACTAAGTGTCTCTCTCTTTCAAAGAAAGAAATAAAATCTTTAAAAAAACACAAGGGAGCCCAACAAATTTAACGATGGGGAATATTTTGCTAATATAGATTTGGTCAGTATGTTCTGTTCCATGCGTATTTCAACATCCTCTCAGTCAAATGTGCCTTGACTTTGAAGGGGACACATTTTACCTTGTTAAGCACAGGGCACCCAAGCCTCTCTGCTATCACAAGCGTCTTTGTGGGCAGGATCTTCCTGCACCCGTCTTTCTCCAGGAACATAGGTATGACATCACATCTACGACTACCTACGTGAGGACATCTGTTTGACACACTTGTTAAGGACATACAGGTGCAGGGGCCACTGGGTGGCTCAGTCCATTAAGCGTCTGCCTTCGGCTCAGGTCACGAACCCAGCGTCCTGGGAACAAGCCCCGCATCAGGCTCCCCGCTCACTGGGAAGCCTGCTTCTCCCTCTCCCTCTGCCCCTACCAGCCCCTTGTACTCTCACTCTCGGGCTCTTTCAAGTAACCAAATAAAATCCTTAGAAACAAAGAAGGACGTACAAGTTCAAAGTCTGTCAGTATTTTTTTTTTTGGTTCTGGAGGCAACATATTCCTTGTTTATAAATTTTACATAAGCCCATTTAGGCTGTTACTTGTCAATGAGCCCATGCTGGGTGGGGCTCCCCTCAACAAAAGGCTCTAGGATCTGTCCAAAACACCTGTGAGGGGGCGACTGGCTGGCTCAGTTGGTGAAGCGTCTGCCTTTGGCTCAGGTCATGATCGCAGGGTCCTGAGATCCAGCCTGGCAGGGGACTCCCTGTTCAGTGGGGAGCCTGCTTCTTCTCCCACTCCCTTTGACCTCCTCCTCCAGCTCCAACTGTCTCTCAAATACATAAATAAAATCTTGAAAAAGAAAAAATCACCCGTTAGTGCTCCAAGTAAAAAGGCTTTAGCAACTACCTCTCCAGCTTCCTGGAGTCCCTGGAATTGTCCATGGACTCCCAATGCAAGTAATGGCCCTCCTTGGCCCTGGGTTATAGACCAGGAAAGAAGCAATTGCTGACCATGCACTGGGCTCTCCTGGAAACGGAGTCTCTCACAGACTCTGAGCCTTCATATCCCGCTGTCTGCTGTTCCTCGGGTCATGATACCCCCACCAGCTCAATGTAGTTACCAAGGCCTTCTTGCTACAGGCTGAAGCCAAAGTCTGCATATCCAACCTGCAGGTGGGGGTGGCTGCTTCTATCCACAGTCCATTGCCAGATTCCATGGTGCTGGAGGACGTCAGCCTTTCCTTCTACCCCTTGGCTACCTCAGGATTCCCTTGGGATCAACTGAGTGACCATCAATGACAGTTGATACATTTTGGTTTTGAAGACCAACTCCCCCTCTTGGTCACGTGACAATTTCACTTCCTAGAGAAGCACCTGTCCTAATCCTTAAAAGTCTCAGTCCCAGGTTGAAATTGATGTCTAGATATCAGAGTCCACTGTGATGGAAAGCCTGAGATTAAGATTCAATAGGCAGTGTTGTCTTGGTAGCAGGGAACATCAGAGGGCCTCCAATGGCCTCGGCCTCACTCAAAGTTCCCTTCCCCCTCTGCTCCCACAGATCAGGTCTCCTGGCCAAACGACCTTCTTTATCCCAGGGACCAGGCACAGTTTCTCCCCAAGGAGTAAGGTCCATTTCCCTGACAGCGTGTGGAATTATCCAGCAAGCCAGTCATGCCCTCCTGCAGGAAGAAGGGCTCACCGTCACTCTCCTGTTACTACAAGGTCTGCCCCCGCCCCAAAGCCCTTCTTCATTCTGCTCCCAGGTAAAACCCCCTTGTGGCCCTGCACGGTGTGCGCCAGGAGTATACATGGGTAATAAATTACTGTCGAGCTCATCTGTTCAGCATCCGGACATCCCATAACTTTAGGGTGGGAATCACTCCCTTTACCAATGGGTGAAGAGGAGAAAAATGAAATCCTTCTGCTTTGTACCTTTGTCAAGGCACAATGATGAGGCTCATGCACTTGAAGTTATTTGGATAATAATCTATTTGGGGCTTGTAAGAATTCCCTGGGGCTAAAGGGCGGCCTGTATGTGAATGATGAGCAGGAGGGAAGGCTGCAAAAGCAAGGGCTTGGATGGTCTCTTAAAGGTCGAACTCCAAGCAATGAGGGAACCCACAAATAATGACAGCAGGGAAGTCACATCAGATTTTCATCTCAGTTCGCCCTGACAGCAGCATGGAGAATGGATTCAAAGGAGGCCGAGAGTGGAACCAGCAAGATCAGTAGGCAGTCTACTGCACTAGTCTGTGCAAGAGACAGGAATGGGTGAACCAGAGCACTGGCAACAGAAAGGGAGGGAAGGAGTTAAGATATTTGGCAGGCGGAAGATACAGCAGAATGGAAAATTAATGGAATGAGATCTTTAAAGAAGTCTGAATGGGAGGCGCTTGGGTGGCTCAGTCAGTTTAGCGTCTGCCTTTGGTTCAGGTCATGATCTCGGTGACCCGGGAATCAAGCACCACATCAGGCTCCCTGCTCAGCAAGGGGCCTGCTTCTCCTTCGCCCTCTGCCACCCGCCCTGCCTGTGCTCTCCTGCTCTCTCTGTCAAATAAATAAATAAAATCTTTAAAAAAAAAAAAAAAAAGAAGAAGAAGAAAAGAAGTCTGAATGGATGGTTTCCAGAGTATAGTGGAGTAATTAGCCTGGAACTGCAAATGAAGATTTGCAGTGGCTTTTGAGGAAATGAAGAAGGGAGTTGACCATGGACATTTGAAGTAAAAACCGATTAAATACTGATCAATAGGAGCTAGTTAAGTAATTTAGGGTATATCCATAAATGCCTGCATTTCCTTTTAAAGAATGAATTGGAATTCATTCACATTTGTAAAGATCTCCAAGGCAGAGTGATTTTTTTTTTTAAAAAGCAAGTCATAGAATACTATACGCCCAAATAGACAAATATACATATATTTCTAAAGGCCTGAGATAAATCAGGTTACCCATGAAGTAGATTCCCAGGCAACATAAAGTGAAATGGAAAAAACAATTAAAAATAAAAAAGGAGAAAGAGAAATGGGACATAGATGGGAAAATCAAACTTGCATTTTTAAAAAAAATGTATTCATCTTAAACTTTCATGCTATACACCTAGTTTCTCAAACAAAGCGTATGTGCTCGTGTATTTGATAAGTTTGGAACATTAAAACAAGTTGATGTTTTCCTTACCAAAGGTATATGTAGATAGGTGCTCCTTATGAAAACATCAAAGCATTACAAACAATACTGGAAGTACCATTGACCACAGCCCCCAACCCCACCAGTGTCTACTCTCATAAGAAATAACCACCATTTTCAGTTTGGTGAATACCTCTGCAGTCATGAAAAGATGCCTGTTTTTGTTAACTCATAAAAGAATATTTTTATTAAGCTGAAAGCAAGACTGCAAAAATATTACGTTTTGCAAAAGGACATTTTGGGATAAGGTAAACACACAGAGCGACTTGGGGTCTTTCGAGCGCTGTCTCATCTCTGGCTTGAGAATCCTCTATTCCTTTGAGAGGCCTTTGGCCGCCATTCCAACCTTCTTGGCAGGTGACAGTATTTGGGGTGTGTACGTGGGCAAAGCATCCGTGACGGCATTTAGAAGAAGGTGCTCCGATCCATCCGTTTCCGGTCCAGGTGGGGTAATAAGAGACACAGTTGTGGTGCGGGGCTTCGCATCTTTTTTCCGGGATGTGGATCCTAGGGTAGCGTTCAGACGTGGTGGGCCCTGTTTCATAGCCAGTTTTCCCCTTCCTCCGGAATCTGGGGGCTTCGCGTCATGAGCAGAGGGCTTTGGTGGTGGCAAAGCTGAATGAGATTCCGCTTCTAGAAACTGGACGAAAAGTCCTGAAAAAGAATTCTTGGCCATAGGTTGGTGATTTGGCTTCACACGTGTGTTGGGGGCGCTTTTGGATCCAGGCCCCCGAGTCATCCAGCTGGTAACACCACCTGGCCCTTCATTGAACAGCTGCCGCATCTGGTCTTCTCGGATCCCCAGCATGCTTCCCATCAACCTTAAGGCTTCCTGCCGTTCAGCATCAGGTGCTTGGAAAGATCCCAGGAAGAGGCTCCTTAGTAGGCTTTTGTCCACCATTCCTTCGGACTTACTGACTAAGTTCATCAGTTTCTTCTGTGTGTCCTCCAGGATTTCCTGCTGGACCTCATTCTGTTTCTGGAATTCTTGGAGTTGGTCTTCCTTCAGCTCCAAGTCAGCATTTGTTTTATGTAATCGTCCCTGCAATGACTTCAGTTTTCCTTCTAGGCTGTCTGCCTTTTCCATCCATTCGGCGAGCTCCAACTTGAGGTCAGCTAGGATGTGACCATACCGCTTTCCTTCTTCCTGGGAGGCAGCAAGCTGCAGCGCGGTGTCCTCTCTCTGCTGGGTCACCACGTGCAGCTGCTCCTGCAGCGACTCTACCTGCACACTGGCTCCTCGGCTGGCATTTTCCATGGCAGTGGAAGACAAAACGAGTTTTCCCTGCAAGACCATCACTTCCTTCCTGAGTTGAGCCACTTTGTCTTCTGAGGCCAGAGCTTCCCGGCGATGAGCGTCTTCGGCTTCTAGAGCGAGGTGTCGCCGTCTCTCCAGCTCCTGGGTTAGGCGTAATTCGCTCTCACGTAAATGGTGAACCTCCTTCTGGAGGGCACAGGTTTCCGTTTGTTTCTGTTTCAGGGCCAACAGGACTTCGTCTCTCCCCTGTTGGCACAGAACTGTCTTTCCCTGCATGGATGTAACTGCACTGACCAGCCGGTTCAATACCCCGGTCTCGTGCTCTTCTTTCTCTTGCAATAGTTGCTCCAAAGCAAGTGCCTTCTCTTTCATCGCAGCACCCTGGGATTCCTCCTCTCTCCGCATCACTGAAAGCAGCCTATCTGTCTCTTGCAATGCCTCATTTCCCACTTCCTTTTCTCTAGAGTTTTCCTCGACTTTTGCATTTTCCTCTTTCAGTTGACACACATCCATTTCCAACTCTGCTATTCTCTCCTTCAGATTGGTGACCGTCTGCCTCAAAAGTTCATTTTCACTCACTTGGCTACGGAAGTTCTCCTGTAAAGAAAGCAAGTCCTCACTTTTCGCTTGGATTCGGAGCTCCTGATCCTGAATGAAGTTTTGTAGAACGGCCTGTTTCTCCTTCAGCTGCTCGATGTCAGAATCCCTGTGTTCCTGTTCTTGGCCTTCTCCTTCCCACGTGGCAGCCACTGAATCAATCCATCTCTGCTTATCTTCCTGGAGGGCTCGAATCATTGTATCTTTTTCTTGCATGGATTTTCTCAGCTCTTCTACCTCCGCTTGGAGCAAGTGAGAAGCCTCACTCACTCTGTCAGATTTCATGGCCTCCAGAGAGTCCGCTGACTCTGAGGAGTCGGGGGAGGGCTGGAGGAAAATCACGTCCAGTTTCCCTAGAAGGAGATCCTTGGCATTGCAAAGCTCCCCGATGCTGAGCTGAATTTGTGCCAGTTCCTTCTCTAAATGTTGTAATTTTATTTCATTGCCTTTGTACGTTTGGATCAGGTCACTAGAGGTCGTCTCTAGTTCAGAATCCTTTTCGCTGCTGGCGAAAGCCCCCGCCTGGAGTTGTGCCAGAGCTCTCTGAAGCTGGGGTGACTCACGCTTCATATTTTGGACTGTGGTCATCACCTGCTGTTTCCACTCTTCCATGATCTTCACTCGCTGTTTTAATGTGTCCCGTTCCTGTAGAAGCTGCTTGAACTGATCCATATTAACGCCTCGAACCTCATTACCAGTGCTGGATGGTTGCAGGAGTGTCAATAAAGTCTGACATTTCTGACTTAACGCATCCACTTCGAGGTCTTTCTCTCGAACAATGTGTGATAAATTCTGAATCGTTTCTCTAAACAGCTCCTGACCACTACTGTCAATTCTAGTGGACAGTTTTTGATTTTCCTCTTGCATCCGCCGGAGCTCTGCTTCTGTGGCAGCCATTCTATCTGCCATTTTGTCATACTCTGTCTTCAGATTGCTGTTCTCCCTCGTTTTCTCATTTAAGACAGCCAAGACCTGTTCGCTTTTCCAAGCATGCTCTTGCAATTGCCGCTGAAGTCGCTCCACGTCCCCGTTCTGGCTGTGAGAAGCCGCAGAGATCCTGCTGGAAAGACCCTGAATCTCCAAGTCTTTCTGCTGGATAATCTGAGTTAGTTTACCAATCTCCTCTTTGGAGAGCCGATCGATCTGTTCCGTCAGTCGGATGTTCTGTTCAGTTAGAAGCTTCATCTCCAGTTCGTGTTCTTTGATTCCTAGGACTGATCTTTGAGTTTCGGCTTCACGTGAATCAAGCTTTTCGCTTCCGTTTTCTCTAGGAAGAGGCTGACTGGTTGTGACTTCCACATCATCACAGTCTTCTGTTGGAATGTGCTGGCTTTTGTCAGGCAACCGGGCTTTCATTTGTTCTATCGTGTCCTGCAAATGCTGAATCTCCTCGTCTTTCGCTGAAAGGAGCTGAGCGTGTTCAGTATTCATCTGCTCCTGCCGGTATTGGAGATGCTCCACTTTCTGCTTCTGCTCTTGTAAAGAATGAAGCAGTCCTATCTTCCCCTGCTGCTGGTTGTGAATGATCTTCTGTTGCTCTCTGATTTCCTCCTCGAGATCATCCTTTAACTCCTGCAGTTGAAACACCTCACACTCTAGTTCTATGATCTCGTCTAGGATTTTAGGGTCGACCGCAGGAACAGAGCGACTCTGTTGTCTTAGGCTCTCCAGTTCTTCTCTCACATGATGATTTTTGCCTGTCACGGATGGGAGACACCTGTCTTTGTCCTCCACGGATGGCTGGAAAATGTCACTGCTTCTGAAGGTTTGGGTAGACTGGCCGAATTCCTCCTGAAGCTCTGGACTTCCTGTAAGTTCTTCAATATACATCTCTTTCTCTTTAATGAGTTGTGTCAATTGCTTCTGCTCCTCCAGAGCAGAGGACAGCATTTCCTTCGTTTCTTTACGGTCAGCGTCCATCTGCTCGATCCTCTTTTTGAGGTGTACTATTTCCAGGTCTTTCTCTTGACTGTGTTGAATGAAATGCACATGCTCTAAAGGGGACAATTCTTTGATAGTTTGCTCACACTTGTTTGTTTCCTCCAACAGCTTCTTTTCCGCCCGAGCCAATTTTGCTATTAACCGTCCTTTTTCTATTTTTAAAGCCCTCACAGCAGTGTTGTTTTCCAGAGAATCCTCGTTGTTCCGGAGAATCGATTCTTCCAGCTGATGTCTTACATCCTGGAGCGCCAAAACCAACTTTTGGTTTTCTGCTCTGAGATCAGAAGCAACGTTGTTTAAACTGTCATTCAGCCGCTCCATTTCTGCAAGCTGTTGCTTCAACCTTCGAAGCTCAGTTTCCCTTTCTTGAAGTAAGTCATCTTTCCCATGACCGGCAGACTCTTGATGTTGCAGGTCTTCTATCCGTTTTTCATACTCGAGGAGTTGTTTGCGGTGCCTGTCAATGATGTCGGCCAGTTTTTCTTGATGGACACTGTGCAGTATCGCAACTCCGAGTTGATGTTCCTCCATCTCCCTCATGCGCCTCTCTTCTAGGTCCCTGATGGTGCTCTTCAGTTTCCAGATGGCATTGGAGTCTGAGCTATTTGGTCCCTTGGACAAACGTTTCCAAAGTGTAAGATCAGCCTCCAGTGTTTTGATCTCGTTGAGGAGTCTGTTGATTTCTGTCTGAGATGATATGACATCAGCAAAGTCCATCGTGAGATCCGAGTTGTAGCCGGTCAAGGAAGTCTCACGGCCATCCACTCCCCCCTGGGAATGGCCTAGGCCAGAGCCCAGGCCACCAACCCAAGAGCACATCTCCGCGGGTCATATAACTGTCGTGGTCCGCTGTGGAAAAGCGTCCAGCGCAGTCGGACTACCCCGCCAAGTGTCCCAGAACCCCTGCTTGCGCCAGGCTAAGAATCAGAAGACAATAGGCGTTTCTAGGCAACGCCTGCGTGGGCCCGGCACCCGCCTCCCCTGCGCAGGCCACGTTGCTAGGAAAGGCCGAGGCCTCGGGCCTTCCCAGGGCCGACTCTGGCCACTGGTCCCGGTCCCAGCCGCTCAGCCCCACGACTTCCCATGCAGGGCTGGGCCCCTTCCCCTTCTGCCCCTGCTTCCTGGCTCTCCTGGGTGGGCCCCTAGTGAGTGCTCCTGCCTGACTGCCCCCAGGTGCCTGCCCACAGAAAATGCATGTGGCCCTGGACTTTCCCCCTAAGTGGTATCTCGGTACACAACTCCTGCGGCTTGTGCTTTCCACACAACAGTATCTTCTTAATCGAGGTGACTAGTACACAGGCACACGCATCCATTCACCTAGGAGAGCAGATCGCAGGTGCATTTGACAGATATCTACACCTGCGCAGAGGCACGGCCCTCAAGGAGACTTTGGGCATTTCCAGCCTCCAGAGGCTCCAGAGTGTTCTGTCCCTCTGTGCCCTGCCAGCTCTACGTGGACAGTGCGTCCCACACCGGGGTTTGGCGGTTCACTGCAGGCTCCCTGCGCTGGGCGCATCCGCTGCCTCGCGGAGGTGTGCGGCTTGACCCGGCAGGGGGTCGCGGGCGGCGGTGGTGGCGGTGCCGGATAGGGGGCCTCCGGGCCCTGCACAGGGCGGCCCCGGGGTTCCCGCCATGGGTGGAGGAGGGGCTGGGTACCGCGTCCCGGGTCTGGCCTCCCAAGGCCCCGACCGGCCGCGCCACTGGATGAGAGGCGGCGAGGGCGGGGCGCCGGCCCCAGAGCCGCTTCCACTGCCGCCTCGGGTGGACATGAAGCGATGTCGGCCCCCCTCCCCCCAGGCGATTCCTCGAGCTGCCCCGCCCTGGCCGTGCCGGCCGCCGCGGCCGCCAGGAAGAAGCAATGCAGCTGCATGAAGCAGCTGACCCACCAGACCGTGGGAAGGCGAGTGCGTCGGTCCGGGTCGGCAGCAGCCCGTACCAGGCTCGGGCGCGGGAGGGCCGGCTGCTCTCCTGGTCGCGAGCTCTGGTCCCTTGCCGCCGCCCCACATCAGGCCTCGGGGTCCGGGCCTGGGGCTGCGCCACGCCAAGACCTGGAGCCCGGCTCGGTGCCGCTGCCCGAGCCCCTGGGGAGCAGCGGGGTGGGTCGGCCGTCCCCGTCGCCCTCTGTCCAGGCCCCACCCAGCATCGCCCTGGGCGGACTGCACCGGAGCCTTCCCCTGCCCTCCCCCGGGGTTTGCCCTGGGTGAAAACTCCGCTAACCAGTGAGCCCCAGGCCGAGCGGACGCTGTGCTCTGCGGGCCATGGTCTCAGGCGTTCCCGGTCGCCCCGCCGCTGCAGACCCTCCACCTCCCAGTGCCTGACGGCACTAAATAAGGAAGGGGCCATCAGAGCCCATCGGATCCGCCCAGGACGTTCGGGCGTCCATCCAGGGACTCTACAGGTGCCGCTCTCTCCAAACCCGGGCCCCTATGACCAGACTGCCCAAGATCTTGACATTGAGAAATTGGGAACTGGGAGGAAAGAACTGTGGAAACGCCTTGGGACGACTTTTAGTTTAATTTTGAAGAGCTTTTTAAAAAGCCTTTCTCCCTTTGGATTTGGAAGCCGAGTCTTCTCCAGGTTTCTTTGGGACTGCTTTAATGCTTGACAGGAAACATGATCCATTATGAAATGACAGAACAGACCGGAATTTGTAGAGCATCAGGCTGTTGCAACAGGAACCGTTGGTGGTGTTGAGAGCTCCTGCAGGTGACTGTCATGTGCCCCGTTATCGGGGGCACATCTTTCAACGTCTTTGGGGCAGTTGGCTGTACTGGACCTACTGTTTATGCTGGGAGAAATAGGAAAGTGTGAGTTTTCCACAGCTTTTGCTTCTTTTTTTCCCCAGTAGTGGGGTCAAAAGGGGAGTTTAGTTTGACCAAAGCACGTGTGTGAATGGCACGTGCATCCTGTGTGTTATCCATTCATAGAGCATTGCGAGGCCACGTTCTCGTCCCAAGATCGAGGACCTTGTGAGCAACCCCACAGTGAGGTTCCGTGGTGCTGTGCAGCTTTCTCGTGACTATCATTGGAAAGTCGACCTCAGAATACTTACTTGGGAGAAGATCTTCATCCTGAGGACGAACACACAGTAAGTTTTCTAATTCTGTATTCCCTCATACATTGACCGACCATCTTCATGGACTGAACACTAGGCCCCAAACAGCAAAGGTGTACTTAGTGCCTTAAATTAGGAACACTATGGTCAGAAATGTATTTTGAGGTGACTTTGGTCTCCGCATGGAGAACGGATGGAGGACAAAAGTTAGGAGGATCTCACAGCCATCCAGGAAGAAGGTCCAGGGAAGAAGTCAAGGGGAGCCTGAACTGGGGGAGCCGCCACTGGGATGGACGTGGGGAGGCACTGAGAGGTGCTGGGGAAGTAGGACCTAACAGAGTTTTCCAAAACCCAGACTGAGACAGATTAGGGAGGATCAGGAAACCAATGTGGGGGGGGTGGAGTGGGGCCAGCATTTAGGGGATCAAATAGGATACAAGAGCAAATATCACAAAGCACCCCGCATGGTGAGGGTGAGCACTGTCTTGTGGTACTACTACTTTTTCTGTGAGAGGAGAGCACGGTGGGGGGAAAGGGCCGGCACTCTGGAGCCGGGGAATGGGCTTCCGATCCCAGCTCCACCACGTGTCTGCTGTGAGGCGCTGGAAGTCACTAACCTCCCCGGGCCAAGCGTTCCTCGTCTGCACAGTAGAGAAAGGGACAGCACCTCATGGGGTTGTGAGGATTCCTGAGGAAATAAATACACGAGAGACTCTCCCAGCAGGACCTGCCCTAGTAAGCGCCATGGCTGTGCCTTTATGACTTATGACACGGGACACAGACGTGGGGCCTGAGGTACAGACACACCGTGAATCGACAGACCGCAAAGAACCCCCTGAACAAGCACAAGGCCCTGTGTAGAGAACAGGGAAGGAACCCGGACTTGCAGGAGCTGCAGTCCATATTGTCCTGGTTCTGCCACTAACCAGACCCATCGCCTTTCCTGTGAATGAGCGTAGTTACATACACCTGTTCTTGCCCCCTAACAGAGCAGGTGAGGGACCAAATCAGGGAATAGCTACAAAAGGCCTTTGTTTCATATCACCATCACCCAGCCTTGCACATCCCCAAACCGTACCGAGGATGCTGTCATGATGACAATAAAATCATCGTTATCAGACATGGATGGAACTGGAGGGTGTTATGCTGAGCGAAATAAGTCAATCAGAGAAAGACATGTATCATATGACCTCACTGATATGAAGAATTCTTCATCTCAGGAAACAAACTGAGGGTTGCTGGAGTCGTGGGGGGTGGGAGGGATGGGGTGGCTGGGTGGTAAGACATTGGGGAGGGTATGTGCTATGGTGAGCGCTGTGAATTGTGGAAGACTGTTGAATCACAGATCCGTACCTCTGAAACAAATAATACATTATATGTTAAGAAAAAAAAAGAAGAAGATAGCAGGAGGGGAAGAATGAAGGGGGGGAAATTGGAGGGGGAGATGAACCACGAGAGACTATGGACTCTGAAAAACAAACTGAGGGTTCTAGGGGAGCGAGGTGGGAGGATGGGTTAGCCTGGTGATGGGTATTGGGGAAGGCACGTTCTGCATGGAGCCCTGGGTGTTATGCACAAACAACGAATCACGGAACACTACATCAAAAACTAATGATGAGGGGCGCCTGGGTGGCTCAGTCGTTAAGCGTCTGCCTTCGGCTCAGGTCATGATCCCAGGATCCTGGGTTCGAGCCCCGCATCGGGCTCCCCGCTCAGCGGGAAGCCTGCTTCTCCCTCTCCCACTTCCCCCTGCTTGTGTTCCTCTCTCGCTGTCAATCTCTCTGTCAAATAAATAAATAAAATCTTTTAAAAAAAAAACTAATGATGTAATGAATGGTGATTAACATAACATAATAAAAAAGGAAACCTCTTCCTTATCGTCAATATGGCAGATGCAGGGGCTCTGGGTCTCACAATTCCACTGGCAGGGCTCTTCCACACGTGCTGAGGACATGTCTACAAGGATTTTTTTCATAACCCCTGTTGCAACAGCAAAGGATGGGAAGCCAGGCACCTATCCTTCACCGAGGCCCTGGTGACATCACATATGTGGCTGAGGGTGGCAGCAGGTGCAAGCAGCTGGGGACAGGGGTGCGAGACAGGCAGTCACTGCATTCCTTCTGAATATATTTTTAACATTTTTGAACCAGGCGGGCACCTTCACAAATGAAACAATTCGGGAAAGAAAAAGGGGAATTTTCATTTACCTTTAATCTCCAGAAGGTGGTATCTATCCCAGCGCCAAGATTTAGAATTTGATAATGACATCCTGTCTTCCGCAGAAATGCCTTTAGCAGCTGGCTGATGCCTTGGACTCGAGCAAAATATCCTGAGAGACAGAGACAAGCTATCGCTCAGTGAGGTGGGAAATCATCCCTGCAGAGCCCACCCCAGGAGAAGAGCAAATGAGGACCCTTCTGCTCTTCTTTGGGGTCAGCGGTTTATCTGTGGACTTCATGGGACAAAGAGTGACTTTCACATTCTCTTGTTTTTTGTTTTATGTTATGTTAATCACCATATAGTACTTCAGTAGTTTTTGATATAGCGTTCCATGATTCATTATTTGCGTGCAACACCCAGTTTTTTTTTTAAAGCTGTTTGAACTCAAGTAAGTACAATCTACTTGATGGTGGAATTAACCATCTTAAAAAAAAAGTCCCATAATTTTACATAAGAAAGCCAAGGGTTTTACATAAAAAATCAGATCTAAATGTTCCTCTTGGAAATATACTTTCTCTTGGTTAGGTGTAAGCCTCTCAGGACTCTGTGAAAACTCAACAATGCGAGATCATGACGAAAATAAGATTCTGGGGTCAGGAAATGGGGCAGATAAATGTCAAAGCAAAAAAAAAAAAAAAGAAAGAAAGAAAAGCCGTATTGCCACCACGTTCCCTTCCTCTCCATCCTGTGTGGGTAAGAGCCCCTGTTTATAAAGTGGCCTCATAGACCGTCTGCAGGAGGGGAAGGCATGAGCAAACGTTGCCGAATAAATGGACTGGTTCAGCTGTGGGGTGGGGAGCTGGAGTGAAGACGATGAGAAATAAAAGAGGGGAAAATGGAAAATAGTATCTGTTCTAAGAGGGGGAAATGGAAGATAATATCTGTTCTAAAGCCCTGTTGCTTAAAGTATAACTACTTTAAGAACCAAATCTCAGTAGCATTTAGAAACTTACTGCAATGGGACATAGGAATTCTATGTCTATTGATTCTCCTAATAAATAAGTTGAGCTTCTATTTTATGTGTCTCTTGCATTTTATTTTTCTAGGAAATCATTTTTCATGTATGTCATAGAATATCGTCCACAACAGATAGATTATTGGAACAAAACTTTAAAGATGCTCACCACATGTTGCCTGGGAAGCCCTCTCCTAGTGGGTCCGGTCTGGAGATGCCAGCCCATGCAGAGGAAGAAGGAAGGAAGGCCGGCTGACACCCTGCCTGGGGCGTCCAGCTCCCAGGGCCCCAAGGTGGGTTCCCACCTCTGTAGCACTGGTTAGGAAAGCTGCCTCAGGAGCCTGGGAGACAGGATTTCAGGCCTCTTAGCCAGGCCTGGCCCCATCTCCCTGATGCCTGGGTTCACCCTCAGCTCCAAGTAAGGTCCATGGCCTTATTCTCAGGAACCACCACTTTACACTTTCTTTACATTTCTTATACAATCTACCCATAGGCTCCATCTTTAGGGTGAGGATTCCCCTGCATGCCCAAGGACTGTGGTCATTTGGTCAATTTCTCAATCTGACTAAGTCACCCTCCCATCTCAAATCCCTTCACTGCCTTGATAGAAAGGACTTCAGAGCCTAACAGTGTTACTATCATTTTACTAAGGTCAAGAAAGTAATTCCTTACTTGACCAGACAGTTCACAGTAAAAGATAATATAAATGGCTCTTAAACATATAAAAACGATCTTCAACTTCACCCCCAAAAGAAGAGGAATATAAAATAAAATTACTGGGGCACCCGGGTGGCTCAGTCGTTAAGCCTCTGCCTTTGGCTCAGGTCATGATCCCAGGGTCCTGGGATCGAGCCCCGCATTGGGCTCCCTGCTCCGCGGGAAGCCTGCTTCTTCCTCTCCTACTCCCCCTGCTTGTGTTCCCTCTCTCGCTGTGTCTCTCTCTGTCAAATAAATAAAATCTTAAAAAAAAAAAAAAAGAAAGAAATACTAAAAGGGATCCTCTACGCCAAGAGAGAGCCCAAAAGTAACACTGGACCAGAAAGAAAAAGATCTACAGAAACAGGGACTATACAGGTAATACGACGGTACTAAATTCATATCTCTCAATAGTTACTCTGAATGTAAATGGGCTAAATGCTCCAATCAAAAGACACAGGGTAGGGGTGCCTGGGTGGCTCAGATGGTTAAGCGTCTGCCTTCGGCTCAGGTCATGATCCCAGGGTCCTGGGATCGAGCCCCGCATCGGGCTCCTGGCTCAGCGGGGAGCCTGCTTCTCCTTCTCCCTCTGCCTCTCTCCCTGCTCATGCTCTCTCTCTCTCTCTGTCTCTCCCTGTATCTCTGTGTCTCAAATGAATAAACAAAATCTTTAAAAAAAAAAAACATCATTTAAAAAAAAAAAGACACAGGGTATCCGATTGGATAAAAAAGCAAGACCCATCCATATGCTATCTACAAGAGACTCATTTTAGAACTAAAGACACCTCCAGATCGAAAGTGAGGGGGTAGAGATCCATTTATCATGCTAATGGACCTCAAACGAAAGCTGGGGTAGCAATCCTCCTATCAGACAAATTAGATTTTAAACCAAAGACTGTAGTAAGGGATGAAGAAGGACGCTGTATCATACTTAAAGGGCCTACCCGACAAGAAGATCTAACAATTATAAATATATATGCTCCTAACTTGAGCAGCCAATTACATAAACCAATTAATAACCAAATGAAGGAAACACAACGAGAATAATACAATAACCGTAGGGGACTTCAACACCCCACTCACAGCAATGCACAGATCATCTAAGCAGATGATCAACAAGGAAACAAGGGCTCTGAATGACACACTGGACCAGATGGACTTCACAGATATATCACAGAATGCCATCCTAAAGCAACAGAATACACATTCTTCTACAGGGCACATGGAACATTCTCCAGAAGAGATCCCATACCGGGGCACAAATCAGGTCTCAACCCATACCAAAAGATTGGGATTATTCCCTGCATATTTTCAGACCACTACGCTTTGAAACAGGAACTCAATCACAACAGGAAATAGGGAAGGAACTCAAACACTCGGAGGCTAAAGAGCATCCTACTAAAGAATGAATGCATCAACCGGGAAATTAAAGAAGAATTGAAGATTTCATGGAGATGAATGAAAATGAAAACACAGCTGTTCAAAACCTTTGGGAGACAGCAAAGGCGGTCCTAAGAGGAAAGTACATAGCAATACAAGCTTTCCTCAAAAAATCAGAAAGTCTCCAATACACAAGCTAACCTTATGCCCAAAGGAGCCAGAGAATGAACAGCAAATAAAGCCTAAACCAAGCAGGAGAAGAGAAATTATAGAGATTAGAGCAGAAAACAATGAAATAGAAACCAGAAGAACAGTAGAACAATCAATGAAACCAGGAGCTGGTTCTTTGAAATTATTAATAAGCTTGATGAACCTCAAGCCACACTTATCCAAAAGAAAGGGGAAAGGACCCAAAATAATAATGTCATGAATGAAAGAGGACAGATCACAACCAACACCAAAGAAATACAAACAATCTTAAGAACACACACAGCAACTATATGACGACAAATTAGGCCATCTGAAAGAAATGGATGCATTCCTGGAAACTTAGAAACCACCAAAACTGAATCAGGAAGAAATAGAAAACCTGAACAGACCCATAACCAGCAAGGAAATTGAAGCAGTGATCAAAAAATCTACCAACACACAAGAGTCCAGGGCCAGATGGCTTCCCAGGGGAATTCCACCAAACATTCAAAGAAAAACTAATACCTATTCTTCTGAGGCTGTTTCAAAAAATAGAAATGGAAGGAAAACTTCCAAACTTGTTCTATAAGGCCAGCATGACCTTGATCCCAAAAACAGACAAAGACCCCATGGATGCAAAAATTCTCAGCACAATACTAGCGCACAGGATCCAACAGCACGTTAAAAGGAGTATTCACCGTGACGAAGTGGGATTTATTCCTGGGCTGTAAGGGTGGTTCAACATTCGCAAATCAAATCCATGTGATACTTCACATTAATAAAAGAAAGGTCAAGATCCATATGATCCTCTCAATTGATGCAGAAAAAGCACTGGACAAAATGCAGCATCCTTTCTTGATTAAAACTCTCCACGGTATAGGGGTAGAGGGGATATACCTCAATAACATAAAAGCCATCTATGAAAAGCCCACAGCGAATATCATTCTCAATGGGGAAACACTGAGACCTTTTCCTGTAAGGTCAGGAACATGACAGGGATGCCCACTCTCACCACAGTTTTTCAACTAGAGAAGTCCTAGCCTCAGCAATCAGACAACAACAAAAAAGAAATAAAAGGCATCCGACTGAGCAAAGAAGTCAAACTCTCACTCTTTGCAGATGACATGATACTTTATGTGGAAAACCCAAAAGACCGCCCCAAAATTGCTAGAACTCATACAAGAATTCAGCAGGATATAAAATCAATGCACAGAAATGAGTTGCATTTCCATACACTAACAATGAGACGGAAGAAAGAGAAATGAAGGAATCGATCCCATTTACAAGTGCACTGAAACCCATAAGATACCTAAGAATAAACCTAACCAAAGAGGTAAAGGATCTGTACTCCAAAAACTACACAACACTTAGGAAAGAAATTGAGGAAGACACAAAGAAATGAAAAAACGTTCCATGCTCATGGATTGGAAAAACATTGTTAAAATGTCTACACAGAGTAATCTAACCATTCGATGAAATCCCCATCAAAATACCATCAACTTTTTTCACAGAGTGTAACAAATAATCCTAAAATTGGTATGGAACCAGAAAAGACCCTGCATCGCCAGAGGAATGTTGAAAACGAAAACCAAAGCTAGTGGCATCACAATGCCAGACTTCAAGCTATTGTACAAAGCTGTAATCATCAAGACACTATGGTTCTGGCACAAAAACAGACACATGGATCAATGGAACAGAAGACAGAACCCAGAAATGGACCCTCAACTCTATGGTCAACTAATCTTCGACAAAGCAGGAAAGAATATCCAGTGGAAAAAGGACAGTCTCTTCAATAAATGGTACTGGGAAAACTGGACAGCCACATGTAGAAGAATAAAACCGGACCATTTTTTGGCACCATACACAAAGATAAACTCAAGATGGATGGAAGACCTTACTGTGAGACAGGAATCCATCAAAATCCTAGGGGAGAACACAGGCAGGAGGTTCTTCGACCTCAACCGCAGCGACTACTTGCTAGATACATCTACAAAGGCAAGGGAGCAAAAGCAAACATGAACTATTGCAACTTCATCAAGATAAAGAGCTTCTGCACAGCAAAGGAAAAGCTCAGCAAAACTAGAAAAGGCAACCTATGGAATGGAAGAAGATATTTGCAAATGTCTTATCAAATAAAGGGCTAGTATCCAGGATCTATAAAGAACTTATCAAACTCAACACTCAAAAACAATTAGTCCAGTCAAGAAATGGGCAGAAGACATGCACAGACACTTCTCCAAAGAACACATACAAATGGCCAACAAACACATGAAAAACTGCTCCACTTCATTCGGCATCAGGGAAATACAAATCAAAACCACAACGAGATACCACCTCATACCAGTCAGAATGCTTAAAATTAACAAGATGGGAAATAACAAATGTTGGCGAGGATGCGTGTGTCACCACTCACTGAATCAGAAAAATAGAATATTGCCCACACCCCAGAGATCTCTTCATGGTTCTCTTTCTTCCCTAAAGGAATTTACTATCTTGACTTTTATGGTGTTCATTTCCTTGTTTTCCCTTATAGTTTACCTCCTAAGGAAATACCCCTAAACAAATTATCATATTTTACTTGCTTTTGACCTTTATGTGTGTAATCAGATATTACTCTGTAATATTTGGCTTCTTTTCTCAGCATTATGTTTTTAAGATGTGTCGATGTTGCTGCAGGTTGCTGTAGTTAATTTTCATTGCTGTATAATATCCCATTGTATAAAAACATCATGTGTTTTTTATCTGTTCTACCATTAATGGACACTGGGTAGTTTTCATTTTGGGGCTATTAGTGATTCATGCTGCATTGGATTCTTGTACATGTACGCTGGTGCGTATAAGCATGCATTTCTGTAGCATTTTTCTGGAAGACGAATTGCTAGTTCACACTGACATGACATTTTACCATGCGATTTTCCAAAGTATTGAAATGCTCCCATTAACAGGAGAGGAGAATTCCCATTGTTCCATAACATTGGCAATATTTGTTATTGTCAGAGTTTTTAATTTTTGTCAATCTGATGGATATATAGTGTTATCTTACTGTAGAGTTTTAGTTTTGCATTTCCCCATGTTTGCAGGTTAATTTCAGCTAAACTGAAATCTGCTCTTTGAAACTTATGGGCATTTATGTATCTTTTAAAGAGTCTGAGATTAAAACGGCTACTTCAAAAATCAGAGTAACATGTCTTAAATATAGAATTAAAATATTAAGGTGTTCTATGGCTACCCTTATGAAGCTAACTCTGAAACACAGGTTTGATTTTATTCATGAAGCCTCAAGCGATTTGGATCCTGTTTCCATCTGTATTTCAAAGCTCATATTAAGCTACTTTTTGAACATTCCTCAGTCGATGATCTTTGTCCAAACCCAGTAAAAATACAACCAAAGCATAGCTAATGACTGCATGAGAGAATCTGCCCATTTTACCTACTTTGGATAAAGCTACAGAAGAATGAAGAAGACACCCTCAGTGAACTCAGCCCTCCTGTCCCTGACTCTGACTCTGATGTACCAGGACAGGGTGATGAGGATGAGAAGGTGAACCAGATGTCTGCTACCTCTCTCATCCCCAAGAGCTGACCCGGCTCAGCCCCAGGCCACCTGGTACTCAGACCTCAATCACTTCTCCGCACGTCCTTCAGGGAATCCATCATTATTTTGTGGTTGTTTTTTTATAAGCAGAAAATTTTATGGGGAAAAATGAAGAAGAGGATTTACATCATGCAATGTACCTACCACAGATGTTCACAGCCAACTTTTTGGCTCCCTGAAATTCTTTCTCTCAGGGCTGCTACCATAACCCTTCTCTCCTTTCTTACACGCATCCCAGTCTTCCTTGATGTCCTGGGCAATTCATTTCTACCCTCTAACTTGCATTCTCTGCTCAGAAATACAAAAGCCCTTCAATTCACATGACCCTACCCTTCAGAGAAGGCAATGCAGTTCTGTTAGCATCCTAACATGCTCTTGGGATTTTATCCCCCATCACATTACAGTTTATAAAATACCCCTCATAGCCACGGAGAATGTGAAGACAAGGTCTGATAAATACATCTTTGCCATCTTTTTATGTCAACTTCCAAAGTTGATCCAAACCTTTGATCCAAACCCATTAGCCTCACCACCACCACCCAGCCCTTGCCAGAAGAGTTAACATGAACTGACAGGAAGTGAGTGACTTCCAGTTGGCTTTGACCACCAGCAAATTGCCCAAAAGGCAAGTAAGAACATGAGGAAGCAGAAGCATGAATGATCCAGATGACGAGGCTCTGAGCTCTTAACACTCTGGGCCTGGGGCAGAACATCCAAGGCCTGATTGCAAGTTCTCTTGTCACTTTGCCTTCCCCTAAGTCTCAGGTTCCCTACCCTGGAGCACTGCAGTGCTGGCGGGGAGGCTCTGCTGCCGGAGGATCAAGAGCAGTGGAGAAAATGGACAGGTCTTCTGCTCTACGAGGTCTACGGACAGTCAGAAACAGTAGGTAGATGGTACTTTCTTGGTCAGTCAGGATGTGCTGAGCCACTGAGCCCAGCAGACGAGCTGAACCATGTATGTGCAGAGGCCCCACTCTGCTCACAGCATTGCTTGAAGCCAATGGGAGGCTTCAGAATTCTAGGCTAATTTGCCCCAAATCAATTTGCACAAAGACAATTCACAGCTCATCAGTTTGTCAAGAGGCCAATGTACTGAAAACTATTGGACAAAACTTTGAAAAGGGGTGTAAGGACATGGTGCTACCATCCTTGTGATCATTAGCTCTAGGGAGCCCAGGAAGGGTGGCGGGATGGGAGGTTCTCTCCAGTTACATGGAGCCCACCATCTGCAAGTCCTGCCTACTTCATCCCTTCCTAGGGTGGCAACCACAGGCAGCCAGGAGCTGGCCCCAGCAGTTCATTTCTGGTGTTCACGTGGACAGCACACAGGTTTGATTGAGGGACACTAGCTAGAGTGGGGGAGGGAGCAGAAACTTCCTGTATATACCAACACACACACACAGACACACACACACACACACACACACACACAGTGTGACTCCCAAAGGCATCACTGACTAGCCAGGTGACAGGGCATTCAGAGTATCAGGCATGTCTTGAACCACAAAAACGTTATTAATGATAGTAGGGGCAGGGGCAGGTATCTTTCTTCCAACACAATTCTCAAGTCATTTCTGTTGCTGGGCCACTTTGCCCAGCCTCCTTGTTATCCCTGTAACTGACAGACAGATGACTACCACCTCAGGAGCTGGAGCAAAATGACTATTTTAGCCTCAATTCACATACTTGTCTGACTTTTTTGCAAAAAAATATGCTTTTAAATCATCAGTTAATTGGTCTGCTTCCAGGCCTAAGAAATATTAAGACTCTAGGTTAGTTCTTGTATGGTTCATAGTTTATATTTGGACAAGGAGGAGGGTGGGATGAGAACTACAATATACCCATGATCCAGGTTCCTTTGTATCAACTATTTGCAACAACAGAATACTGCCTTATACCCAGGTGGTGCTGTATTTCACAAAGTATTTTCATAGCCACTGACTCATCTGTGGAACATTTTCCACATGCCTGTACTGTGAGCAGCAACATAGCAAAGGAGAAAGAGCTTTCCCTCTCAGGACCTCAGACCCCAGTTCAAATCTCAGCTTGCCAATTACAGGCTTCAAGACCATTGGCATAGCATTGAACCTTCCAGAGTCTCTGCTTCTCTGTCTCCAAAATGGAAATATAACCCAGTCTCGCTGGGTTGTGATAAGGGAAATGAAAGGAAGTATATAAAGCTCTGGCTACAATGTCCAACCTCTTGTACATGCTCACCTTGCCGTTACTCTTGTTTTTAAGTAAGTGTTGCCCTAGATGCTAGGATAGTAGAGATGAATGGGGCAATCTCTATTCTCAGGATGCTTGTTATCCACTGAGGGAAACAGACAAGCAAAAATAAGTATAATTGGGAGCTCCTGGTTGGCTCAGTGGGTTGAGCTTCCGACTCTTGGTTTCAGCTTAGGTGGTGATCTCATGGGTCGTGGGATTGAGCCCCCGCATAGAGCTCCATGCTCAGCAGGGAGTCTGCTTAAGACTCTCTCTCCCTCTGCCCCCCAAACCCCATTCAAGCACTCTTGAGCTCTTTCTCTCTCTCTAAAATAAATGGATAAATATTTTTAAAAAAAAGAAGTATAATGCTCTGTTGGCTACAATGGAAGTGTGGGAAGAAATACTACAGAAGGAGAATCTCCCAACTGACTTTTCTTGGGGCCAGGATAATAGCTAGTTGTAACTGTTTATGGAACTAACTTGGTGTGCCAGGCACTGTGTGAAGAGTTTTCCACACACTCACAGGTACTATGAGAGCTAAGTGTTGTAATTACCCCCCTTTACAGAGGAGAAGATGAAAGGGGATTAATTGGCACATAGCTGGAGTCAAGATTCAAATCCTTGGGTGGCTCAGTCGGTTAAGCATTTGCCTTTGGCTTGGGTGGTGGTCCTGGGGTCCTGGGATCGAGCCCCGCATTGGGCTCCCTGCTCAGGTGGGGAGTCTGCTTCTCCCTCTCCCTCTGCCCCTCCCCCTCCACCCCTACTCTGTCTCTCGTTTTTCTCTCTCTCAAATAAACACACAAAATCTTAAAAAGAAAAAAAAAAAGATTCAAATCCTGGTCTGGCTTAGCTTTAGAAAGATATTTTAGAGTACCATAAAGGAGGAATAAAGTTCATCAGGAAGATAAATGGGGGTGGGGCAGTTGCCTAGCAGAGGGGACAACACAATCTGAATATTCTCAGCACAGCTCTGAGTCGTTGAGACAGTGTTCCTATCACTGTTTAACAGCCTGAGTCAATGTTAAATGATGTCATGGCCTTCCTCTAACAAACGGACACATGTCTGACATACAGTGCGTACTCCACACCTCACATTACATGCCCACAGCCCCGGGCTCACCACTTTGCTTCTTTTTTGGCCCCTCCCACTGGACCGGGTAGCCCCAGGAGCTAGCACAGGCCCAGTCCATGTCAGGTGTGGTGAATATCTGCTGACCAGAATTGGGTCAATGCCTTGCACCTAGAATCTGGGCCTTCTAGCTTCCCCATAAGGGTTCTTTGCATAGCATCGAATGACATGGATGAGTGAGGATGCTGTGTGTGGTTCTTAATGCTTTGTAATCAGCCTGGACTCTTTGACCAACCCCATTTTCTTTCT